>NC_090650.1:5999629-6174629 GCF_040937935.1 Hyperolius riggenbachi
TTTAATAGCCCCCCCGGCCGGTCACGACCGCAGGGCCGGGGTCGGGCGCTCCTGCCTCTGCCAACATGGCCGCGGCTGCGCAGTCCGCACAGCCGCGAGTGCGGCTGCGCAGCTCTAGGGCCAACCCCCCGATCCACGCTACTGGATGGCGTCCTCTGTGTCTATTAAAGAGACGCAGGTACTTAACTTTTTAAACTTTTTTTTTGTATATGTTGGCCTCGTAAGTCCTTTAAAGTTTGGATCACATGAGTAGAAGCAGCTGAGTATAGGAAGTTAGTTTAACACCCGGTAGGTGTGGCTGTTGTTTGGATTGCATCATCCTGCTATTCAGCCAGCAAGGGGTGGGGCATAAACTGAATCTCTGTATAAAACATAACCTGTAGCAGTGACAGTCTTACCAGGTACTTAAAGAGGAACTCCAGTGAAAATAATATAATGAAAAAGTGCTTCATTTTTTAGAATAATTATGTATAAATGATTTAGTCAGTGTTTGCCCATTGTAAAATCTTTCCTCTCCCTGATTTACATTCTGACATTTATTACATGGTGACATTTTTACTGTTGGCAGGTGATGTAGCTGCTGCTTGCTTTTTTGGCAGTTGGAAACAGCTGTAAACAGCTATTTCCCACAATGCAGCGAGATTCAGAGACAGGAAACTGCCAGGAGTACCACGGTCCTCAGAGCTTCTTGTGGGAGGGGTTTCACCACAATATCAGTCATACAGCGCCCCCTGATGGTCTGTTTGTGAAAAGGAATAGATTTCTCATGTAAAAGGGGGTATCAGCTACTGATTGGGATAAAGTTCAATTCTTGGTCGGAGTTTCTCTTTAAAGGAGAGTGTGTATGTGTGTATGTGCCGCGATCACTCGAAAACGCCTTGACTGATTTCCACGAAACTTGGTACACAGATCCCTTACTACCTGGGATGATATGTTCTGGGGGTCTCAGGTCCCCCCTGCACACCTGGGCGGAGCTACAAACAGCTAATCAGATTTCACTCATTCGTGTCAATGGAAAAAATGTAAAAGGCTGCCATTCTCACAGTAATCAGGCCAGAGTCCCCACACTTGGCACAGTTGGTCCCTTGGTGACCGAGGTTACAAATTCATGGAAAGGGGGCGGAGCCAATCAAATTTCAGCCATTAATTTTTCATGCAAAATTGCAAACTGCAGCCATTTTTAAGGTAACACACCATACAAATTTTTACATTTATTTTCAATTTAAGAACTACAATACATTTTTTCTGACTGATTGTAACATTTGAATAATCTGACCAATTTACCACACACCTGTGTTCAGTTTTTCCTAGAGATGAGCGTAATGGAGTAATTACGATTTCGCGAAATTTCGCGTAATTAGTGTAATTACGTTTATGGCCGTAAGTACATAATCGTAATAAAGAAGAATTTCGCGAAATTTCGCGTAAGCGTCATTTTTGCGTAATTTTCGCATTGCAACGGGTATTACGAAATTAATGCGTATGGTCATGCTCCCGAAGCGGAAAAGTTGACGCATGTATCAATGTTAGGTAGCCGCCGACTTTAAGGGTTAATAGCAAAGCCCCCTTAAATGCTAAGAGCCTCAAATTTGGAGAATATATTAAGGAGATCAGGAGGAATAAGAGGAAAAATTTTTTTTCAAAAAGACCTTATAGTTTTTGAGAAAATCGATGTTAAAGTTTCAAAGGAAAAATGTAAACATTTAAAAACCCGCCGACTTTAACGGTTAATAGCAAAGCCTGCTTAAAGTTTAGGAACACCAAATCCCCAGGGTATATTAACCACTTGCCGACCGCACACTCATAACGTGCGTCGGCAAAGTGGCAGCTGCAGGACCAGCGACGCAGTACTGCGTCGCCAGCTGCAGCCTAATTAATCAGGAAGCAGCCGCTCGTACGAGCGGCTGCTTCCTGTTAAATCACGGCGGGGGGCTCCGTGAATAGCCTGCGGGCCGCCGATGGCGGCTCGCAGGCTAGATGTAAACACAAGCGGAAATAATCCGCTTTGTTTACATTTGTACGGCGCTGCTGCGCAGCAGCGCCGTAAGGCAGATCGGCGATCCCCGGCCAATCAGCGGCCGGGGATCGCCGCCATGTGACAGGGGACATCCCGTCACTGGCTGCACAGGACGGATAGCGTCCTGTGCAGCCCGGCTTACCAGGGGGAGGCAGCAGGTAGGAGAGGGAGGGGGGAATTTCGCCGCGGAGGGGGGCTTTGAGGTGCCCCCCCCGCCACCCACAGCAGGCAGGAGAGATCAGACCCCCCCTGCACATCATCCCCATAGGGGGGAAAAAAGGGGGGCAATCTGATCTCCCTGCCTGCACCCTGATCTGTGCTGGGGGCTGCAGAGCCCACCCAGCACAGATCAATCAAACCAGCGCTGGTCCTTAAGGGGGGGTAAAGGGTGGGTCCTCAAGTGGTTAAGGGGATCAGTGGGAATAAGAGGAAAAATCAAATCAAAAGGAACCCCATTGGTCTGCTAAGGACCAATGGGGCTCCTTGGAGCCAAAATACAAAGATGCTTCTCAGAGCTCTGAGCTATATAGCTCAGAGCTCTGTCGGGAATGTGTGCAGCGCAGACGCGTATGCGGCGGCGGCGAGTGACGTCGGGTGCGGCGTATTTACAATGTAACAAAGTTGTTACATTGTAATAACTTTGTTACATTGTAACTGATAGAACATTTCCGAGGCTATTTCGAGGGATCATTTATTTAAAGGGACAGGTAAGTATTAATGGTTAATTAAGAATATTAAAGGACTTTTTTCGTGGTTATGTTTTTTGTTCAATTAAAATACTTTTTCTAAGTGTTTGTGTGTTTATTTACTTTTAACTCTTAAAGGAAATGGGTAAGGGGTACAAGTACCTCTATACTCATTTCTCCTGGGAGGGGGGGTGGGCATCTGGGGGACCCCTTTTTAAAGGGGACTCCCAGATTCCACCATGAACCTCCCCCCCAGGAAATCGCGGCCTCCACCCCCACCGCCCATCGGAGGTGGAGAAGAGCCCCTTGTCCTTGGATTGGACAAGGGCTCGGAGGGGGAGGGGAAAGCTTGGCTGCCCCTCCCCTTCCGAGACCCCCCAATCCATGGACCATGCGGGCTGGTATAGTCAGGGTGCGGAGCCCCACGCGGCCGGTGCTCCGCATTCTGGCTATCCCAGCCTGCATGGGGGACAAGGGGTTAAAGAGGTCTGGGAGGGGGGACCCCACGTCGTTTTTTTTTAAATATTTCCCACACTCAGAACGAAGTAAGTAAAACTCTTCCCACTTGAGGGAATCTATGAAAATAATACACTATTGTTACCTGTGCAAAAAAAACTGACATTTTCTGCATTTAAAAGACATTTTCGCCCTTGAAACTTAAAAATCGATTTTCTCAAAAACGATAAGGTCTTTTTGAAAAAAAATGTTTTCCTCTTATTCCCACTGATCCCCTTAATATACCCTGGGAATTTGGTGTTCCTAAACTTTAAGCAGGCTTTGCTATTAACCGTTAAAGTCGGCGGGTTTTTAAATGTTTACATTTTTCCTTTGAAACTTTAACATCGATTTTCTCAAAAACTATAAGGTCTTTTTGAAAAAAAAAAATTTCCTCTTATTCCTCCTGATCTCCTTAATATATTCTCCAAATTTGAGGCTCTTAGCATTTAAGGGGGCTTTGCTATTAACCCTTAAAGTCGGCGGCTTTTTTATATTATACGGAGCGTTACGGTTTAACGCGAAATTACGGTAGCGTTTAATGCGAAATTACGGCATGAACGAAACGCGAAATTACGCGTTGAAAATTACGCTTACGGTATTTTCAATTACGATTTTAATGGCAATTACGCTACTGTAATTTCGCATCGTAATCGCAAATTTCGCATGCGTAATTTTAGTAATGCGAAATTACGAAAATTTCAGCTCAACTCTAGTTTTTCCCCAATTACGAAAAAAAAAGTGTTTGCTTCTAAACATTAAGAAATTGGTAATCCTTACACCATTCAAGAATGATCAGAAAAATCCACCTTTCCCAAATGACTTTTGTTGTAAAAAGCTTTTGATTTTTCTGTACAACCACTCGTTTTTATTGAAATTGGATTATTTTATTGTATCATGTGTGGCCACCTTTAAATTGTTAATGGCAGGGGTCTTAAACTTGGCACAGTTGGTCACCGGGTGACTGGGATTAATATTCAGGAAAGTGGGCGGAGCCTACAACCGCCAATCAAAATGCACCTATTGATTTTCAAGGGGAATATTTACATTGCTGCCATTCTTATTTATTTATTATATTTATAAAGCACCAACATACTATGCCACACTGGACGTTAGTTATGGTTACAGACAATATTTAGGGGTGACAATACAGCAATACATGCAAACCAGATCACACAGCACAGTATGAGTACAAGGTAATGCTTAGTCACTGGATGGGAGCATGGAGATCACACAGCACAGTATGAGTACAAGGTAATGCTTAGTCACTGGATGGAGCATGGAGATCACACAGCACAGTATGAGTACAAGGTAATGCTTAGTCACTGGAGGGGAGCATGGAGATCACACAGCACAGTATGAGTACAAGGTAATGCTTAGTCACTGGATGGGAGCATGGAGATCACACAGCACAGTATGAGTACAAGGTAATGCTTAGTCACTGGATGGAGCATGGAGGTCACACAGCACAGTATGAGTACAAGGTAATGCTTAGTCACTGGATGGGAGCATGGAGATCACACAGCACAGTATGAGTACAAGGTAATGCTTAGTCACTGGATGGAGCATGGAGGTCACACAGCACAGTATGAGTACAAGGTAATGCTTAGTCACTGGATGCAGCATGGAGATCACACAGCACAGTATGAGTACCAGGTAATGCTTAGTCACTGGAGGGGAGCATGGAGATCACACAGCACAGTATGAGTACAAGGTAATGCTTAGTCACTGGATGGAGCATGGAGATCACACAGCACAGTATGAGTACCAGGTAATGCTTAGTCACTGGAGGGGAGCATGGAGATCACACAGCACAGTATGAGTACAAGGTAATGCTTAGTCACTGGAAGGGAGCATGGAGATCACACAGCACAGTATGAGTACCAGGTAATGCTTAGTCACTGGATGGAGCATGGAGATCACACAGCACAGTATGAGTACAGGGTAATGCTTAGTCAGTCACTGGATGGGGCATGGAGATCACACAGCACAGTATGAGTACAAGGTAATGCTTAGTCACTGGAGGGGAGCATGGAGGTCACACAGCACAGTATGAGTACAAGGTAATGCTTAGTCACTGGATGGGAGCATGGAGATCACACAGCACAGTATGAGTACAAGGTAATGCTTAGTCACTGGAGGGGAGCATGGAGGTCACACAGCACAGTATGAGTACAAGGTAATGCTTAGTCACTGGAGGGGAGCATGGAGGTCACACAGCACAGTATGAGTACCAGGTAATACTTAGTCACTGGAGGGGAGCATGGAGATCACACAGCACAGTATGAATACAAGGTAATGCTTAGTCACTGGAGGGGAGCATGGAGATCACACAGCACAGTATGAGTACAAGGTAATGCTTAGTCACTGGAGGGGAGCATGGAGATCACACAGCACAGTATGAGTACAAGGTAATGCTTAGTCACTGGATGGAGCATGGAGATCACACAGCACAGTATGAGTACAAGGTAATGCTTAGTCACTGGAGGGGAGCATGGAGATCACACAGCACAGTATGAATACAAGGTAATGCTTAGTCACTGGAGGGGAGCATGGAGATCACACAGCACAGTATGAGTACAAGGTAATGCTTAGTCACTGGATGGGAGCATGGAGATCACACAGCACAGTATGAATACAAGGTAATGCTTAGTCACTGGATGGAGCATGGAGATCACACAGTACAGTATGAGTACAAGGTAATGCTTAGTCAGTCACTGGATGGAGCATGGAGATCACACAGCACAGTATGAGTACAAGGTAATGCTTAGTCAGTCACTGGATGGAGCATGGAGATCACACAGCACAGTATGAGTACAAGGTAATGCTTAGTCACTGGATGGAGCATGGAGATCACACAGCACAGTATGAGTACAAGGTAATGCTTAGTCACTGGATGGAGCATGGAGATCATACAGCACAGTATGAGTACAAGGTAATGCTTAGTCACTGGATGGAGCATGGAGATCACACAGCACAGTATGAGTACAAGGTAATGCTTAGTCACTGGATGGAGCATGGAGATCACACAGCACAGTATGAGTACAAGGTAATGCTTAGTCACTGGATGGAGCATGGAGATCACACAGCACAGTATGAGTACAAGGTAATGCTTAGTCACTGGAGGGAGCATGGAGATCACACAGCACAGTATGAGTACAAGGTAATGCTTAGTCAGTCACTGGATGGAGCATGGAGATTATTTATTTATTTATTGTATTTATAAAGCGCTAACATATTACGCAGCGCTGAGATTAGGCAAGTTAGGTTCACTCAGATCCAAAGGGTGGGGGTGTACGGTAATGGAGGTGCATGATCAGGTAGGACACATAAGGAGGAGGACCCTGCCCAAAGGCTTAAAATCTAGAGGGAGAGGTAAGGACACGAACTGTAGGGGACCAGAGTTCAGCTGTAGGTTTAGAGCACTAGTGGGGGAAGGTGGGGGCAGGCCAGAGTGAAAAGGTGAGTTTTGAAGGCCTTCTTGAAAATGTTGAAGGAATGGGTGGAGGTAGGAAGTTCCATAGTGTTGGAGCAGCTCTTGAGAAGTCCTGGAAGCGTTCATGGGACTGGGTGATGCGGGGGGCGGTTAGGCGAAGTTCATTGGAAGAGTGGAGTGAGCAGCTAGGTGTGTACCTCTGAGTAAGATCGGAAATGTAGGTTGGACAGGTTTTGTGGACAGATTTGTAGGTCAGACACAGTACCTTGAATCTGATTCTGGACTGGATAGGAAGCCAGTGGAGGGATTCACAGAGGGGAGCCGCCGTGGTGGAGCGATGGGAGCAGTGGATAATTCTGGCTGCCGCATTCATGATGGACTGCAGTGGGGCTGTTCGGGTCATAGGGAGACCAGACAGAAGGGCATTGCAGTAGTCGAGGCGGGAAATTATGAGGGCATGGATGAGGAGTTTGGTGGTGGCAGAGGTCAGGAAAGGGCGAATCTTACAGATGTTACGAAGGTGGAAGTTGCAGGACTTTGTCAGGTTTTGGATGAGGGGAGTGAAGGAGAGTGTGGAGTCCAGGGTGACACCCAGACAGTGGGCTTGAGAGGTAGGGCGAATGGTAGTGTGGGTAACAGTGACCTGCACATCTGGGAGGTTCGTGGATGGCCGGGGTGGGAAGATCATAAATTCTGTTTTATCCAGGTTTAGTTTCAGGGGCCTCACACTGTTACAATCTTACACTGTTAATGGCCAGGGCCGGTTCTAGATACAATGGGGCCTCCAGGCAAAATTAATGCAGGCTCCCCTTTTCCCAAACCTTGAAGCAGCATTAGGGGCCCTTCCTTGCAGCCATAGTTCCCCACAGGGCCCCTGAGCTGGCAATGCTGTGTCCCCGCTCTCTAGGGCCCCTGCAATAAGTAGCAAATCACCTGTCCAAGGGGGCATGCTCCTCGGTCACCTGCGTCCGCCAGGACAGGTGAGATGCTACTCTGCCAAAGATGTTTCTGGGGAGACACCTTGGGCGGCCCCTGCAGGCTCTGGGGCAAATTCCCCCTTTGCCTCTATGGTAGCGCCGGCCCTGTTCATGGCACAGGCCTCAAACCTGCTGAAGTTGGCCATTGGGTGACTGGGGTTAAAACACATTAAAGGGGGCGGAGCCACAAAAAGCCAATCCGATTCGTTTGATTTCAATGGGAACATTTAAACTGTTTCCATTCTTACATTATTGATGCCGAGTTCACAGACTTGGTCATGGAGTGACTGTGCGTTACAAAAAGTGGGCAGAGCCAAGAAAACACATATTTCACTGGGAAAAAGATTGAATTACTACCATTCTTGCACTGTTAATGGCACAGGCCTCAAACCTGGTACAGTCAGTTATTGGGTGACTGGGGTTCAAATTCACAAAAGGGGATGGAGCCACAAACAGCCAATCAGATTTGTTTTCTTTCAATGAAAATGTAAATTATTGATGCCAAGGACCCCAAAGCTCACAAACTTGGTCACTGAGTGTTTGTGCGTCAAGGTGAGAAAAAGTGGGTGGAGCCAAACAACCAAATACATACCCAGGCAATGCCGGGTCACCAGCTAATGTATTATAAATGAGAAAAACAATGCGCATCGATAACGACCTAATGGCGGATTGGATGGTTGAGATCCCCGACGACTCCCATGCAAAGTGCCACGGTCGTTTGAACTCTGGTTTGCGCGTTCCCGGGGCAGTAAGATGGATCGGGGAACGGAACCTTGTTTGTTGGGAAGCATCGCTGTGAGGTTCCCCTAACCCTTGTCAGATGAGTATTTCGCTTTAGGCTGCGTTGTCTATGGAGTGCCATGTTTGTTTCATTAGCGCGCTGATGTCATTTGGCATCGTATACATGGCGCATGCACGGCTAGGAGGATCTGGATGCATTCTCCAGAAAACTGCTGCATGCATCGTTTCTTTGCCACACACGATTTAGATGCAGCCTAGTGATCTCAGATAGGTTGTGTTTCTGCATCCAAAGCCGTTCACGGAAAAGAAGCAGTGATTTGCATGTAGTGGAAGCAGGTTCTACAGCCTCTACACTTCAGTTACTCCGTGTACTATGAGGGCCAACAGATAATACTATAATACTACGAGCAGATTGGCAGGTAAAACCTCATGCTAGGTGGAGGTGATAAAATTGGTCAGTGATCGGCCAATCATAATTGAAAGTGTTTAACAGGCTTTGCACTGAAGGTAGGTTGAACTGAAGAAAGGTTGAACGACAGACTAGCACCAACCCCCTCCCACAATTGTCTTGATGCATCCCCCTGTGCCCCATCCTGCACAAATCCCTCCCCCCAGGACCATAGACACACCTCCTTCATTAGCAACCAATGGATGAGAACCTGACAAACCAGAACAGTAAAAAGACAGTAAAATCCAAGTATACGTTTTGTCAAAAAATCTCATGCTTTTCCTTTTCAGTATTTGAAAATGTTTATGACTTTCTATATAGTACCGATCCTAAAGCCCCATGTACGTGATACAATTTTTTGTGCGATTCGATTCAATCCTTTGATTCGATTCAATCCAGCCTGTCCGATCGGGATTCGATTCAATTCTATTTGCCAAATCGAATCGAATCCCAATCGGACATGTCGGATTGAATCGAATCAAATTGCACAAAAAATTGTATGCAATTTCCCGTCAGATAGATGGGTTGAATAGATAATTTCCAACAGCTCCAATCTAATTTCCGATATTTTGTTTTTTTGATCGATTTGCATAGAAGTGATCAGAAAATCCATCAGAAATCGGAAATCTAATCGGATCTTTCGGAAATTATCTTTCAACCCATCTATCTGATGGGAAATTGCATGGTGTGTACCAGGCATTAGGCTGGGCACTCACCTATTGAATATTCTACTCGATTGGGGCAAATCATCTACTGCCCCAACATATCTGAACGTTTCCCTTTTGATTGATTGTAAGCAGTTAATCAATTGAGAATCTTATCGCTGGGGATCCTTCTGTTCTGTCTTCTGGGATCGCGCTAGCTACTTTTCGCTAGCGCTGGGGATCCTTCTGTTCTGCTACTCTGTACCTGGATCGCGCTAGCCACTTTTCGCTAGTGCTGTGGATCCTATCTCTCGCTTGTCCCTGTTTTCGTGTGTCTGTCTTGTCTGCTACGACCGCTTGCTGGAGGCTCGGTGAGGTAACCGTTAAGCAAGCGCTCGCGTCCTCTGTTTCATGTTTGTCTGTTAATGGTTAGTTAGGCGTGCTTGTCTCTATTGTGCTTATCACGTGGAGATCGCGCATAACCGCGTGCACTGTTGCGAATGAGTGCGGTGTTCACGGTTAGCTAGCGTTTGTTATTTTCCATATCTCCTTATTGTATTATTTGCTGTGCCTTTGCTACCCTCGTATTCTATTCTGATCTGCCTTGTGTCACGTCTGGCGATCGCACCTCTCGCGATCGCGTTCCTATTTCATATCTGCTGTTGTGTGTGCGCGGTCGCGGGGTGGCGACTGGATTGGCGCACACACATACAACCTGTCCCTTTGCTCAATCTCATTCGCAATCGCCTCTCTTGCGATTGCGTTCTGCGCTTCGTACAATTCCTGTCTGGCATTTGTGGAGGTACAGAGGATTGGTTCCTCTGCACTCCTCAGCGCCATCTGCCGACAGGAATTTCCCTCTACAGGTGCGTAGCACCTTTTGCTGGGTGCCTGCAATTACACGCTTGTAGTGGATTTCCGCCGTGTCAGCGCACGCGTTGTGTGCTGATCACGGAAAAAGTTCCACAACCGTTACACCTTTATAGTTGAGAATCAATGCTCGATACAGTAAAGAGGAACCATGGTCCTGACCTCACACTGTGGGAGTGGTTTCACCACAATATCAGCCATACAGCGCCCCCTGATGATCTATTTGTGAAAAGGAATAGATTTCTCAAATTCTCATGGGAATGGGGGTATCAGATACTGATTGGGATGAAGTTCAATCTTTGGTTACATTTCCTCTTTAAAGGACATTGGAGGTGAAAATAAACTGATGAAAAAAACAATTACATCTATCCTCCTTCTCCTAAAAATGACTTTTTTTAGATATCCCCCAGTTTTGTTTTATATTTAAATATAGATTGTAAGTTTTTACTGTTGCATTGTCTCTGCTCAATGACACCTTTATTGAAGTATGCCAGAGCTCAAATCTATAAATTATTGATCTTTTTTTATCTCTTTCCTGCTCTCAGAAGCCATTTATGACAGGAAAGTGTTTTATGGCTGTAATTACTAATCAGTGAGGGTTACACTGTAGTCTGACCGTGTCTGACCCGTCACTTGCATACCTGATGTTTAACTCTTTCAGGCAGAGAAAGAAAAAAAGGAACACAGCCTAGTTATTTGTGTGCTAGGCACTGTCACATGTCACATCTATCTCATCATGTCACATGTCACCTCGGGTGTCCTTTAGGGAAAGGATTGCCATTATATATAGGTGATCATTACTATCAGAGTACCAAGGAAGAGTTAGCACAGTAGTGAGAGGAGGGGTTCTGGGGGCGGGGCCTTTGGTCCAGGGGTTCCTAATGTGGTAGCAAGCAAGCTTCACCCCTATAATTATGCCTACGATTTACCAGTGGGGCATGTGAGAAGATTATACTTGATATTTTATACTTGATCATTGTTACAGCATGGTGCTGATTTGTGAATTAACCCCATAGTGTTTTAAGGACTCTAAGGACCAGATTTACTATAAGGCACTGTAGGCTTGTGCCTACAGGCGCCTGATAATGGAAGGGCAGCTCTCTCCCCTCCCCGAATGCCTCCCTCTTTTCCTATGCAGAGTCCCAAGTAGAGTATTAATGAGAGGTTACACCCAGCTCTCGGCATTCCACTGATGAGATCTCTCTTCAGTCGGGGGCATCTCTAGCTACAGAGGTACACTCAGGGACATGACTACCTATGACAGGCAAGGGAAGTAAGGGAGGAGTGACAGCTGGGACAGCCAGCACACTTGCGGTGCGGTTCCACGGAGGTTTGTAGGTTCATGGAGGGCGGAGTCTAGGGTGCCAGGACATCAGTGCCTATAGGCTCCTGTGATGTAAATCCGGGCCTGCATGCATGGAGGGCGGAGTCTAGGGTGCCAGGACATCAGTGCCTATAGGCTCCTGTGATGTAAATCCGGGCCTGCATGCATGGAGGGCGGAGTCTAGGGTGCCAGGACATCAGTGCCTATAGGCTCCTGTGATGTAAATCCGGGCCTGCATGCATGGAGGGCGGAGTCTAGAGTGCCAGGACATCTGTGCCTATAGGCTCCTGTGATGTAAATCCGGGCCTGCATGCATGGAGGGCGGAGTCTAGGGTGCCAGGACATCTGTGCCTATAGGCTCCTGTGATGTAAATCCAGGACTCTTTCAGGGCCCGTTCACACTAGGGGTGTTTTGGGCCTTTTTTCAAGCACAGGTGATTTTTGAAATCGCCCCCAAAACACTTGTGCAATGAATCTCTATGTGAAGATTCATATCAGCGCGGTTCGTGCGCTGTGTGATCAGCAAAGCGCTGCCTGTACCATTTTTAAGGCCATTTTGCCTCAATGGAAGGTATAGGAAAAATGCAAAGGCTCACAAAATCTTTTTGTGCAGCGATTGCATTCGCGTTTTTAAGAATAAATACATTGGGCTCGATTCACAAAGCGGTGCTAACACAGTTAGAGACTTTAGGCATGATAACCAATTCACCACTCTGGTGAAAAGCCAGTTTAGGTGTGATAAGTTTAAGGGCTCGATTCACCAAGCGGTGCAAAGTGTTAGCACCGTGGTGAAAAGGCCCTTATCACGCCTAAACTCAGTTTAGGCATGATAAGAAGGGCTTCGCGCGAAGTTACCGCGCGTACGCGCGTAGGCGCGTAAGTGCGCGCGCAGCACCCGACGCTTCGCGCGAAGCTCCCATTAAACCCTATGGGACTTTGCGCGCGCTCTCACGCGCGTACGCGCGAACGCGCGTTCGCGCGGTAACTTCGCGCGAAGAGCAGGAAAAAGCGGTGATAACTCAGTGGTGAAAAGGTCATCACGCCTAAAGTCTTTTAGGCGTGATAACTGGGTTATCACCGCTTTGTGAATCGAGCCCTAGGTGTGATAAGTTTAGGTGTGATAAGTTTAGGCATGCTAAGTTTAGATAAGTGTAGATAGCGTGCAAAGTCCCGCACGCAAAGCAGCGCCATTAAACTCTATGCGAAGTGCACCAGACTTTGCTAGCGCAAAACTTTTGATCAGCTGTGCACTGCGGTGCTAACGCAGTTTGGGCCTGATTCACAAAGCGGTGCTAACAGTTAGCACGCTGGTGAAAAGCCCTTTATCACGCCTAAACTCAGTTTAGGCATGATGGGCTCGATTCACAAAGCGGTGCTAACCCAGTTAGCATGCCTAAAAGACTTTAGGCATGATAACCATTGCACCATGCTGGTGAAAAGCCAGTTTAGGCGTGATAAGTTTAGGTGTGATAAGTTTAGGTGTGATAAGTTTAGGCATGCTAAGTTTAGATAAGTTTAGATCGCTTGCAAAGTCCCGCACGCAAAGCAGCGCCATTAAACTTTATACAAAGTGCACCAGTCTTTGCTAGCGTAAAGCTTTTGATCAGCTGTGCACTGCGGTGCTAACGCAGTTGGCGCTTAAACTTATCATGCCTAAACTTATCACACCTAAACTTATCATGCCTAAACTTATCACACCTAAACTTATCACACCTAAACTTATCATGCCTGGGGCTTGATTCACAAAGCGGTGCTAACAGTTAGCACGCTGGTGAAAAGCCCTTTATCATGCCTAAACTCAGTTTAGGCATGATAAGTTTAGGTGTGATAAGTTTAGGTGTGATAAGTTTAGGCATGATAAGTTTAGGTGTGATAAGTTTAGGTGTGATAAGTTTAGGCATGATAAGTTTAGGTGTGATAAGTTTAGGCATGATAAGTTTAAGCGGCAACTGCATTAGCACCGCAGTGCACAGCTGATCAAAAGCTTTACGCTAGCAAAGACTGGTGCACTTTGTATAAAGTTTAATGGCGCTGCTTTGCGTGCGGGACTTTGCAAGCGATCTAAACTTATCTAAACTTATCATGCCTAAACTTATCACACCTAAACTTATCATGCCTAAACTTATCACGCCTAAACTGGCTTTTCACCAGCATGGTGCAATGGTTATCATGCCTAAAGTCTTTTAGGCGTGCTAACTGGGTTAGCACCGCTTTGTGAATCGAGCCCCTAAACTGAGTTTAGGCATGATAAAGGGCTTTTCACCAGCGTGCTAACTGTTAGCACCGCTTTGTGAATCAAGCCCGATAAGTTTAGGGGCTCGATTCACAAAGCGGTGATAACCCAGTTATCACGCCTAAAAGACTTTAGGCGTGATGACCTTTTCACCACTGAGTTATCACCGCTTTTTCCTGCTCTTCGCGCGAAGTTACCGCGCGTACGCGCGTACGCGCGTGAGAGCGCGCGCAAAGTCCCATAGGGTTTAATGGGAGCTTCGCGCGAAGCGTCGGGTGCTGCGCGCGTACTTACGCGCGTACGCGCGGTAACTTCGCGCGAGTTTCTTCTTATCACGCCTAAAGTGAGTTTAGGCGTGATAAGGGGCTTTTCACTGGCGTGCAAACACTTTGCACCGCTTTGTGAATCGAGCCCTAGGGGCTCGATTTACCAAGCGGTGCAAAGTGTTAGCACCGTGGTGAAAAGGCCCTCTTCACGCCTAAAGTCACTTTAGGCATGATAAGAAGGGCTTCGCGCGAAGTTTCCGCGCGTAAAGTTTTGCGCGCGCTCCCGCGTGCGTGCGCGCGAAGCGCCCCTCACTTCGCGCGATGCGCCCATTAAACCCTATGGGACTTTGCGCGCGCGCCTGTGCGGGTGCGCGCGCAAAACTTTGCGCGCGATAACTTCGCGCGAAGTGCAGCCAAAAACGGTGCTAACTCAGTGGTGAAGAGGTCATCACGCCTAAAGTCCTTTAGGCGTGATAACTGGGTTATCACCGCTTGGTGAATCGAGCCCCTAGGGCCTGATTCACAAAGCGGTGCTAACAGTTAGCACCCTGGTGAAAAGCCCTTTATCATGCCTAAACTCAGTTTAGGCATGATGGGCTCGATTCACCAAGCGGTGCAAAGTGTTAGCACCGTGGTGAAAAGGCCCTCTTCACGCCTAAAGTCACTTTAGGCATGATAAGAAGGGCTTCGCGCGAAGTTTCCGCGCGTAAAGTTTTGCGCGCGCTCCCGCGTGCGTGCGCGCGAAGCGCCCCGCACTTCGCGCGATGCGCCCATTAAACCCTATGGGACTTTGCGCGCGCGCCTGTGCGGGTGCGCGCGCAAAACTTTGCGCGCGATAACTTCGCGCGAAGTGCAGGCAAAAACGGTGCTAACTCAGTGGTGAAGAGGTCATCACGCCTAAAGTCCTTTAGGCGTGATAACTGGGTTAGCACCGCTTGGTGAATCGAGCCCCTAGGGCCTGATTCACAAAGCGGTGCTAACAGTTAGCACCCTGGTGAAAAGCCCTTTATCATGCCTAAACTCAGTTTAGGCATGATGGGCTCGATTCACAAAGCGGTGCAAAGTGTTAGCACCATGGTGAAAAGGCCCTTATCACGCCTAAAGTCACTTTAGGCATGATAAGAAGAAACTCGCGTGAAGTTGCCGCGCGTACGCGCGCAGCACCCGACGCTTCGCGCGAAGCTCCCATTAAGCCCTATGGGACTTTGCGCGCGCTCTTACGCGCGTACGCGCGAACGCGCTTACGCGCGGTAACTTCGCGCGAAGAGCAGGAAAAATCGGTGATAACTCAGTGGTGAAAAGGTCATCACGCCTAGGGCCTGATTCACAAAGCGGTGCTAACAGTTAGCACCCTGGTGAAAAGCCCTTTATCATGCCTAAACTCAGTTTAGGCATGATAAGTTTAGGGGCTCGATTCACAAAGCGGTGCTAACCCAGTTAGCATGCCTAAAAGACTTTAGGCATGATAACCATTGCACCATGCTGGTGAAAAGCCAGTTTAGGCGTGATAAGTTTAGGTGTGATAAGTTTAGGTGTGATAAGTTTAGGCATGCTAAGTTTAGATAAGTTTAGATCGCTTGCAAAGTCCCGCACGCAAAGCAGCGCCATTAAACTTTATACGAAGTGCACCAGTCTTTGCTAGCGTAAAACTTTTGATCAGCTGTGCACTGCGGTGCTAACGCAGTTGGCGCTTAAACTTATCATGCCTAAACTTATCACACCTAAACTTATCATGCCTAAACTTATCACACCTAAACTTATCACACCTAAACTTATCATGCCTAAACTGAGTTTAGGCATGATAAAGGGCTTTTCACCAGGGTGCTAACTGTTAGCACCGCTTTGTGAATCAAGCCCTAGGTGTGATAAGTTTAGGTGTGATAAGTTTAGGCATGATAAGTTTAGGTGTGATAAGTTTAGGCATGATAAGTTTAAGCACCAACTGTGTTAGCACCGCAGTGCACAGCTGATCAAAAGTTTTACGCTAGCAAAGACTGGTGCATTTCGTATAAAGTTTAATGGCGCTGCTTTGCGTGCGGGACTTTACAAGCGATCTAAACCTATCTAAACTTAGCATGCCTAAACTTATCACACCTAAACTTATCATGCCTAAACTTATCACACCTAAACTGAATTTTCACCAGAGCGGTGCAATGGTTATCATGCCTAAAGTCTCTAACTGGGTTAGCACCGATTTGTGAATCGAGCCCTAGGTGTGATAAGTTTAGGCATGATAAGTTTAGGTGTGGTAAGTTTAGATAAGTTTAGATCGCTTGCAAAGTCCCGCACGCAAAGCAGCACCATTAAACTTTATACGAAGTGCACCAGTCTTTGCTAGCGTAAAACTTTTGATCAGCTGTGCACTGCGGTGCTAACGCAGTTGGCGCTTAAACTTATCACACCTAAACTTATCACACCTAAACTTATCATGCCTAAACTTACCACACCTAAACTTATCACACCTAAACTTATCATGCCTAAACTGAGTTTAGGCATGATAAACGGCTTTTCACCAGGGTGCTAACTGTTAGCACCGCTTTGTGAATCAGGCCCATTGTATTTATTTGTTTCCGGGTCAAAGAGTTCATTTCCTGACTTGCGTCAGGGAGTGAATTATTAAACCGCTTTGGAATAGCGCATAGAAAAGCGTTTTTACCAGAAACGCAGCGCGCAGTGGAGTGACAGGAGGGGGGGGGGGGGGAACGCACAAAAAAGCAAAACGCTTGCATTTGCGTTTTCAATTTTAGGTGTGAATGAGGCCTCAAAGCAGATTATAAAAGAGAAAGTCAGCATTGAATGATGAATTTCCATAACTGATATTTCTCTCCTGTGAAGTGTCCAGCGGTCGGGTCATGTCAGAATACGTCATATTTTAGTATCTGTAACAGCCAATAAAATGCCTTGTGATTGAGCGGTGAGATTACAGCACATGCTGGCGTATCCGGAGTATTTCCCACACTTGTGTACCCGAAGGCTTAGCCGTATTCCATAACCCCGCAGCTCACCGCAGCGCACAAAATTAAATAACCTCTCCTTCCAAAGTCCCATCCTGAGCTGCTGCATTGTGGGTAATGAGAACGGAGCAGCCGGGCGCTCTAATTGGTCGTTACCTGAACTCTGGCTCTCTGATCCTGACCCGTAACATTAGCCATTCGTGACAGGCGTATAATCTGCCGCTGCTCTATGAACTGACGTCAGGCCACCCCTCCCGCAGCCGCTCGCTTCCCCCCACTGAGTGAAACATACGACGCGGCGGTTATTAGTCTTCAGGGAGGAAGGGCCATATTCCTTGCCAGCGAAACGCATTCATTTACTCTGCAGTTCACGAGGTGATGTATGAATTTTTACAGTCATGTTATGTTAACAAGAATATTTACTCACTGCCAAAAAGCATAGTAGCAACACATGTAAAGGAAGGCACGCTAATTAAGAGGGCCTGTCCCGGCCGCGCTCAGCACGGCTTTCATCTCCGCCATATCACATCTGCTGGCGGTGTGTGCGTCAGGGGATTAACCCCTCGAGATGCAGCAAAGGCCGCAGCCCGTCACAGCCGTATAAAACGTGCAGACCCCCGGCGTGGCAAGGGTTAACGTTCCCCTCTCACGCCTGCCTTCGTGACATCCGGATTTCGCCCTCAGGACAGCGGCGAGGTATCGGCAGGCGCTCAGCGTCGCCCCTCCGCCAGGTATCGAGGGAGAGTCATCCTTCAATAATTCATGAGCTCTTTGTTGGGATTTCGGAGGGCTGGAAACGTGACGAGCTGACAGGAGATGCGTGTTTGTCTGAGAGAGATTCCAGGACAGAAGATGAGCTCATGTGTTCCTCTCCTGCTGTTCACAGGTGGACATCAGTGTTGTTTGCAAATATTCGCCAAAGTCATTTTCACATCGAAAGTTCAAATTTCGATTTTAAGAAATTTTTGCAAAAATAGCTTCTATTTTTGGGTTATTTGCGAAAATGCAAAAAAACCCCATTATTTTTACAGGGAAAACGTGTACAATCAATATTTTTACCACAGAAAATCGTGAAAAGCACAGAAAAACAATATTTTTACCGTGACAATTTTTAACACGAAAACGCAAAAGATCTATATTTTTACTGCTAAAATTCATGAAAACCGTAAAAAATAACGAAACAAATTTTGATGGAGTTTTTGCTCGGAAATCGAATTTAATATTGTTTTTGGCAAAAAAGAATGCGAAAAGAATATTGGCATTTTTGCTCATCATTGGTGGACATCGAGCAGGAGTTACTATCGGGATCCAGTCCACCGAAATCCACCAGAATCAAGAATATTTTGTAAGCCATTACTGATATGGCCCCACTGAAGAGATTGGGGAGATCCTCTGACTGCCCTGTCTGTTTACACGTCTCTCCTCTGTAGCAGCAGTCGGTACATGTACACCAGAGATGCTGTAGCTTAGCTTACGGCGCTGTGTACAACGTGCATTCAGATATTATATGTCCCTAATGCACCTGAGATAGATCCCTTGGTCACTGTACGGTTCTGATCCAGTACAGTATCATGCTTGAAGACGAAGCGTAAAGTTTTGAAAGCTGGCAATGAACCAAGTACAGCTCGGCATTGATTATTTTACCTGAATTGGCATTTGTTGGTCTGGTCTTGGCTTATCTGCTCCACGACTAACACTGGACAATACTTCCTCCTAGCTGTCCCTGTATTAGGTATTGTACTTAAAAATATATAAACAGATGTCTTAGTTAATTATTACAAGTGTTAAAGAGACACTGAAGTGAAAAAAAAATATATGATATAATGAATTGGTTGTGTACTATGAATAATTACTAGAAGATTAGCAGTAAAGAAAATATTCTCATATTTTTATTTTCAGGTATACAGTGTGTTTTCTAACATTGCATCATTCTCTAATATGTGCAGATTACACAACACTCTGCATTCAAAATGATTCTTTCAGAGCAGTCTGTGAACTAATGACCTCTCCTCTAGCAGATAAAAAGAAAACTGTTCACTTATAGTTGAGATAATAAAAGTCAGAAGACAGCCCTCTCCACGACTTTGAAAGTCGTAGAGATTAATGGCTTTTTTGCATAGAGATAACAACTGTAGTTTCTTAACTCTTCCTGTACTGGAAACAATTACACTGATGTATCTGATCTTAATGTTTTATTTCTTAGCTGTGCTACACATACAAATCATAATATCATAAAAAATTTTTTCGCTTCAGTGTCTCTTTAAGACTTTAAGTTCATATTGAATTATTGCATTACTTATCATAAAGGACATTATTGTATAAAGGACATGATAAAGGACCACCATGACTCCACCACCCATAACAAGTGTGGCCATCATGACATTGTTCACCTATAACAAGTGTGGCTACCATGACTCCCCCTCCCATAACAAGTGTGGCCATCATGACTCCTCTACCTATAGCAAGTCTGGTCACCATGACTCCTCCCACCCATAACAAGTCTGGTCACCATGACTCCTCCCACCCATAACAAGTGTGGCTACCATGACTCCCCCTCCCATAACAATTGTGGTCACCATGAGTCCTCCCACCCATAACAAGTGTGGCCACCATGACTCCTCCCACCCATAACAAGTGTGGCCACCATGACTCCCCCTCCCATAACAAGTGTGGCCACCATGACTCCCCCTCCCATAACAAGTGTGGCCACCATGACTCCTCCTACCCATAACAAGTGTGGCCACCATCACTCCTCCCACCCATAACAAGTGCGGCCACCATCACTCCTCCCACCCATAACAAGTGTGGCCACCATCACTCCTCCCACCCATAACAAGTGTGGCCACCATGACTCCTCCCACCCAAAACAAGTGTGGCCATCATGACACTGTTCACCTATAACAAGTGTGGCTACCATGACTCCCCCTCCCATAACAAGTGTGGCCACCATGACTCCTCCCACCCATAACAAGTGTGGCCACCATGACTCCCCCTCCCATAACAAGTGTGGCCACCATGACTCCCCCTCCCATAACAAGTGTGGCCACCATGACTCCCCCTCCCATAACAAGTGTGGCCACCATGACTCCTCCCACCCATAACAAGTGTGGCCACCATGACTCCTCCCACCCATAACAAGTGTGGCCACCATGTCTCCTCCTACCCATAACAAGTGTGGCCACCATCACTCCTCCCACCCATAACAAGTGCGGCCACCATCACTCCTCCCACCCATAACAAGTGTGGCCACCATCACTCCTCCCACCCATAACAAGTGTGGCCACCATGACTCCTCCCACCCATAACAAGTGTGGCCATCATGACACTGTTCACCTATAACAAGTGTGGCTACCATGACTCCCCCTCCCATAACAAGTGTGGTCACCATGACTCCTCCCACCCATAACAAGTGTGGCCATCATGACACTGTTCACCTATAACAAGTGTGGCTACCATGACTCCCCCTCCCATAACAAGGGTGGCCTCCATGACTCCTCCCACCCATAACAAGTGTGGCCATCATGACTCCTCCCACCCATAACAAGTGTGGCCATCATGACATTGTTCACCTATAACAAGTGTGACCTCCATGAGTCCTCCCACCCATAACAAGTGTGGCCACCATGACTTTTCCTGCCCATAACAAGCATGTCCACCATGACTTCCTCCATCTATATAAAGTGTGGCCTCCATAACTCCCCCCACTCATACAAAGTGTAACCATCCATATAAAGTGTGTCCCTCATGACTCCATCACCAATAACAAGTGGGTAACACAGAATACAGTACTATTACATGCTGGTAATGGTGGAGTTCTTCTTTGATTGTGATGGTTATGCAGTTCGGCAGGAGGGGAGGCAGAGGTTTAGACATGGTGAAATAGTTGGACCAGTGAATGCCTTTCCGAGGTTATGATTAGTCTCCTGCCTGTCTGACGCATCCAGCAGGAAATGGGTGCTGACAGGCTTCCTACAGAGATTATGATTTGTCTCCTCCTGCCTGTCTGACGCAACCAGCAGGAAACGGGTGCTGACAGGCTTCCTTCAGAGGTTATGATTTGTCTCCTCCTACCTGTCTGACGCAACCAGCAGGAAATGGGTGCTGACAGGCTTCCTTCAGAGATTATGATTTGTCTCCTCCTGCCTGTCTGACGCAACCAGCAGGAAACGGGTGCTGACAGGCTTCCTACAGAGATTATGATTTGTCTCCTCCTGCCTGTCTGACGCAACCAGCAGGAAACGGGTGCTGACAGGCTTCCTTCAGAGGTTATGATTTGTCTCCTCCTACCTGTCTGACGCAACCAGCAGGAAATGGGTGCTGACAGGCTTCCTTCAGAGATTATGATTTGTCTCCTCCTGCCTGTCTGACGCAACCAGCAGGAAACGGGTGCTGACAGGCTTCCTTCAGAGATTATGATTAGTCTCCTCCTGCCTGTCTGATGCAACCAGCAGGAAATGGGTGCTGACAGGCTTCCTTCAGAGATTATGATGTGTCTCCTCTTGCCTGTCTGACACAACCAGCAGGAAATGGGTGCTGACAGGCTTCCTTTAGAGATTATGATTCATCTCCTCCTGTCTGTCTGACGCAACCAGCAGAAAATGGGTGCTGACAGGCTTCCTTCAGAGATTATGATTTGTCTCCTCCTGCCTGTCTGACGCAACCAGCAGGAAATGGGCACTGACAGGCTTCCTTCAGAGATTATGATTTGTCTCCTCCTGCCTGTCTGACGCAACCAGCAGGAAATGGGTGCTGACAGGCTTCCTTCAGAGATTATGATTTTCCTCCTCCTGCCTGTCTGACGCAACCAGCAGGAAATGGGTGCTGACAGGCTTCCTTCAGAGATTATGATGTGTCTCCTCTTGCCTGTCTGACACAACAAGCAGGAAATGGGTGCTGACAGGCTTCCTTCAGAGATTATGATTCATCTCCTCCTGTCTGTCTGACGCAACCAGCAGAAAATGGGTGCTGACAGGCTTCCTTCAGAGATTATGATTTGTCTCCTCCTGCCTGTCTGACGCAACCAGCAGGAAATGGGTGCTGACAGGCTTCCTTCAGAGATTATGATTTTCCTCCTCCTGCCTGTCTGACGCAACCAGCAGGAAATGGGTGCTGACAGGCTTCCTTCAGAGATTATGATTTGTCTCCTCTTGCCTGTCTGACGCAACCAGCAGGAAACGGGTGCTGACAGGCTTCCTTCAGAGATTATGATTCATCTCCTCCTGTCTGTCTGACGCAACCAGCAGGAAATGGGTGCTGACAGGTTTCCTTCAGAAATTATGATTTGTCTCCTCCTGCCTGTCTGACGCAACCAGCAGGAAACAGGTGCTGACAGGCTTCCTTCAGAGATTATGATTTGTCTCCTCCTGCCTGTATGACGCAACCAGCAGGAATCTGGTGATGTTAGAAAGCTTTATTAACGAACACGGCTGGTAGAAGCTGGCAGAGCCGGCACAGGAGGCCTTATTGTAATGACTTCTGACAGTGCAGAAAATGATGCTAATGAGTTTTTGAGGTCGTTTGTGAGCAAAGCAAGTCCTCCAACCACATGGGAGATAAATGTATGACTCAGACGCAGAGAATTCCGCCTGCAGGCTGCCAGATCTCAGCGTTACACTCACAGCTCATTCTCACGCAGGCAATCCTACTGAACACAAGCCTCTGTCGCCAAATCCTCAACCTACGCGGGGGCGGAGCCTGGATGGGAGCACAGAGGATCCTCGCTGCGCAACTCCCTTCTTCCGAGGAGGCTAAAAGGGTTACTCTGCTAAAAATCTACTCAACATGTATCATCACTGTGCAAGGCATTCTGGGGGCAAATCGCAGAGCTTTTGTCTTGTATTACGCCCACTATGTGCTCTGCAGAAATGCACTTAGGATTTATGTGTGGGCAGCACAGTGGTGTAGTGGTTAGTGCTCTCACCTTGCAGCGCCCTTTTTTCCTGCTACCTGTCAGTTTTCGTAATCCGATTTTTGAGCCGTTTTGCCTTGCAGTGGATCTCTGTTTTTCACGCTTTCATCCAGTTGTTGCTGTTGTCATTGTCACACCTCATGTCCCCAGCTGCCTCTCCTGGTCCCAAGCGTGAATGAGAAGCACATAAAACTACCAGGGGGGTGGTGGTGACAGCGGATCCCGCGTGTCTTTTCTGAGTTTCAGGCTCTTCATTAAGATTTCAGGAAATGACGGCCGAGGTGAGTCCCTCTGGTTATCTGTGTGGGGGGCACAAGTGGAGGAGGATCAGTCAATAGACAATCACCATAACTCCCATCAATTTATACGTCCCCCATCCCGGGGGTCCGGATAAAAATCAATGTATGTGATAGGGATAGTAAAGGCGGACAGGTTTCTGCGGTTAACCCACCAGGTGGAAATCAGATCCAGATGGGGTAAGTTCAGCTGCGGACGCCGTACGACGCAAGACAGAGAGAAATAAACAGATTGTGCATTACCAGGGAGACGGCCAGTGAAATGCTGATAATTTCAGCATGCAAATTTTACTGTACATTTTAGGCAGCCTGAAACCGAGACAGAATCAGATCAAAATTTATAGGAAGTTCATTTGATTGGCTTAAATCCAAGCATACAATTTGCATTACAATAGAATGCGAGCATTATTCGCATTTGTCCCCGCCCCCCCAAACAGGAGGAACATAGACAGAAGTCCTCCTTCAGCAGATATCAGTCTGTGGTGTGTGTGGCCTACTCTGCAGATGGTTGGTCAGCCATCCTCAGATTAAAGTGTCACTATTAAGGGCCAGATTTACAATCCAGTTAGCTGCTGCATTTAACTGGTTTATTTCCAACCTACATAGAAGTGCATACGATTTGCATCCACTCAGACTTATTAGGGCCCGTTCACACTGCACGCGTTTCCAGCCGCGTTTTGGAAACGCGTGCAGGTGGCCGATACGCACGACATCAGACATTGCATCTCTTAAAGGCTGCTTTCACAGTGGGACGTTACAGGCGCAGGTTAGAGCAGCCTGTAACGCAGCCCAACTCACAGCAATGAAAAATCAATGGGCTGTTCACAGTGCCCACGTTGCGTTGCAGTGTAAAGATGCACGTTATAGGAAAGTGCTGCATGCTGTGCGTTATACGCGGTTTTAGCCACGTTAAACTGTTTGCACATGCTCAGTAATGTAGGTTTTTTGTGTGCAGGAGAGGAGGAGGGGAGAGTCCGCTATTTTGCCTAGCCACATGGCTAATTACTATTCACTATTCACGGCCGCTTATTGGCTGGCGGGACCACGTGATGCGGAGTGTTCCGATCACGTGGTCTCCGCAGTCTATAGAACAAAAACGGCGCACCAAGAGCCTCATAATGCGGCTCAATCTGGCGTCCACCTTTACCACCACCATGCGTTGCGTTAGGGGACGTTATGCGACCTTAACGTCCCCTGCAATGCAACGTCCAAGTATGAAAGAGCCCTAAAGGACAGCTGAAGAATGAGGGATATGAAGGCTGCCATACTTACTCCCTTTTAAGCGATACCAGTTGCCTGGCTATCCTACTGATCCTTTGCCACTAATACTCCTAAGGGGCCCATACACTTACCGTATATTCCGGCGTATAAAACGACCCGTCAACTTTTCCAGTTAAAATATAGAGTTTGGGATATACTCGCCGTATAAGACTACCCCTCTTCCAACGCACACCAAATAAAAATAAGTAAAAAAACATCATATACTGGAGCTATGTATGAACGGATACTGGTGCTGTACTGTATTTGGTACCCAGTATATAACAGTATACAGGGAATTGACTGGTTGGATTGGTCAACTCTCCCGGTTTATCAGAGTGGTATGGAAGAATAGATCACTCTGTGCCCATAAAACACGCCTCTTTCACACATCTGGCCCCGCCCTTGTATCCTATTTACCTCCTCCTCTGCCTCTCAGATCTCACACATGTGCGCCTGTCGGTAACAGGATAGGGCGTATCACCCGGCATCAATGACACCCGGCGTATAAGACAACCCATGACTTCTCAGATGATTTTCAAGGGTTAAGAAGTAGTCCTATACGCCAGAATATACCGTACACGATTTCCTGCCGATATACAGCAGATTCGATCACTGTGATCGAATCTGCTGTGAAATTGTTGCACAAACGCTGACCGAACGATCGTTTTCCATCCGAAATGCTCCACAGATTGTGAATCGGTTTCATAGTGAAATCGATTCAAAATCTGTTAGCAATGTAGGCAGCCAATAGATCCCTCTTTGATCAGATTCGATCACAGAGGGATCTATCTGCTGGTCGATCTGGTGGCAATCGACCAGTGTATGGCTGCCTTTAGCCATAGCCCCTGAACAAGCATGCAGCAGATCAGGTGTTTCTCACATTATTTTCAGATCTGACGAGATTAGCTGCATGCTTGTTTCTGGTGTTATTCAGACACTTCTGCAGCCAAATAGATCAGCAAGGCTGCCAGGCAACTGGTATTGTTTAAAAGAGAATGAATATGGCAGCCTCCACGTTCGCCTCACTTCAGTTGTCCTTTAAAATATTTTTTAAGCATTTTACAATTGAAAAAATACCACCAACATTATTTTGAGTATTTTCTTGCTCGCTGGTGGTTAAAGGGCATTTTATTGACAAAGCAGGGCTTGATTCACAAAGCCGTGCAAACTGTTTAGCTCGGGCGTGCTAAACGGTTAGCACGTGAAGTGCCGTTCGCGGACTTTTGCGCACACAATTTTCCGTGAAACAAGCACACCATCGTTTATCACGCGGAGTGATCTTTTATGCACGCAAAGCGCCGTGCGCGGCCGATCGCGTGATAACTGCTGTGATAGAGATTTCTCCCAGGTGATATTTTCTAAACTTTGCCAATGAAATGCCCTTTAAAGAGACTCCGTAACAAAAATTGCATCCTATTTTTTATCATCCTACAAGTTCCAAAAGCTATTCTAATGTGTTCTGGCTTACTGCAGCACTTTCTACTAACACAGTCTCTGTAATAAATCAACTTATCTTTCCCTTGTCAGACTTGTCAGCTTGTGTCTGGAAGGCTGCCAAGTTCTTCAGTGTTGTGGTTCTGCTATGAATTCCCCCTTCCAGGCCCCTCTATGCACACTGCCTGTGTGTTATTTAGATTATGGCAGCTTCTCTCTTATCTTTTACAAGCTGGATAAATCGTCCTCTGAGCTGGCTGGGCTTTCACATACTGAAGAATTACATACAGGCAGAGCTGTTTGCAGGAAGAAAAGAGCAGCCTGAAACTTCAGTGCATGAGAGATGCAGGGGGAAAGAAACACACAAATGATCTCTTGAGATTCAAAAGGAAGGCTGTATACAGCCTGCTTGTGTATGGATGTATTTTCTATGTGTGGACATACTGTACATCAACCTACTTCCTGTTTTGGTGGCCATTTTGTTTGTTTATAAACAAACTTTTAAAAACTGTTTTTAACCACTTTTAATGCGGCGAGGAGCGGCGAAATTGTGACAGAGGGTAATAGGAGATGTCCCCTAATGCACTGGTATGTTTTACTTTTGTGCGATTTTAACAATACAGATTCTCTTTAAACCACCAGCAAGCAAGAAAATACTCAAAGTAATTTTGATAACACTTTTTCTTCCTTCAGTACTTTTTTATTTGAAAAATGTAGAAAGTGTAAATTAATCAGAAGATAAAAAATCCTCTCCTAGGAGAAAACCTAGGAGAGACAGGAATGGAATCAGGACTATGGTGTTTCTTGGTAACTGGTGAGTAAATGTAGGATTTCGGGATCATGTCTCATCCCCCATCAGGGGCGTAACTAGAAATCTCTGGGCCCCCCTGCAAAACTTTGGATGGGGCCCCCTCCCGCCAACCCCTGCCCTACCTGCTTTCTGCACAGGGAAACTGAGAAGCAATGTTATTCTATTGGCTAGTGCACGCTTGAAAGTGCTTTCCCCCGTGCAGATAAAACAGACAGCAGTAAAGCACTGGGAGCATTTTCTCTATCAATTACATTAGCTTCTGTGATAAAACGTGCATGTTTTCACACATACAGACACACATGATGTGCAGAAAACAAAAACCGCCAGACGAGTGTGCTCCCAGCTTATTACACTCACTCTGTCCATCTCTGATGGAGCAGAACTGGCTCTTCAGACTTGCCCAATATCACTACAGTACAGAGCACTTAAGGAGGGGTAGAGAGGTTTGGGGCTGGGCCCTGTACAGAAGAGCCTGCTGCACACTGAATAGGGACTGTCTACAAATCTATGTCTGCAAAACTTTGTACAATTCGTTATCAGTGGCTGACCAGATGCAGTTATTAGAACAATCGTGCAGAGAGCAGAAAGTTCTTTCTCTCCTTGCTCTTAGTTGTCAGTCTCTCAGGATGGGGCCCCCTGTGGCTTTTGGGCCCCCCCTGCGGCAGCATCCCTTGCAGAGTCTGTTGTTACGCCCCTGTCTCCCATACACATTGCAGACGGGATTGGCATTGGAGTGGATTGACTGGGATTTGCTTGTCACACTGGCTTCAGTAACTGGGGCTTATTGCATGCCAAAGCACTAGAAAACTGCGAGAAGCGTTCATTCATTGGCTTTGTAGTCGTCCTTTCCCATAGTGACCTGTGAAGACTGATGACTGATAATCTTGGTGATAATTAGTAAAACAATGATGGACAGTCAAAGAATAAAAGTATAAAAACTGCAAGAACAGTTTCTCCCGACATCTGCCTTCTCCAGATATCAATAAGCCCCATTGTATCATGAAGGCCTTTTCCGTGCCAGATAAAGCAGGGAAGGGGTCACCACGGCCGTGTGGTGGGAGTCTGGTGAGAAGGGCAATTCATGGCTACAATAATGGTGTTTTACAAAGCACCGCCCACCCCGGCACATTTCAAAGCGTAGATTGTATCAGATCGGCAAAGTCCCCGTCCTTGGCACGCCGCAGGCCAAAATCACATCGTTGTTCCAACCAAGAGGGAATCTATTCCGTGTTTAATTGTATTTCTCTTTATCAAGTCAACACAGCGTGTGATCCGGAGAGAGGAGAGCACGACCCGAGGTAAGAACTCGGCTTAATCAAGATGCAGTAAGACAAGATCATTTAGAAGGGGTTGTGTCTTATTCTTGTGGCCGGAGTGGAATCAGGCGAAAGCAGATTATTCTCACCGGAAAACAGAGCTTACCAAGGAAAGTGCAGAAAGCAGAGACAAATTCCATTCATCTACCTGAAACCCCAAACACAGCGCCCTGAATCCTCAAACACAGCGACCTGAGACCCCAAACACAGCGCCCTGAAACCTCAAATACGGCACCCTGAGACCCCAAACACAGCGCCCTGAATCCTAAAAACATGGCACCCTGAGACCCCAAACACAGCGCCCTGAAACCTCAAATACGGCATACTGAGACCCCAAATATGGTACTCTGAAAATCCCCAAACACAGCACCCTGAGACCCCACACATGGCACCCTGAAACCCCAAACACAGCGCCCTGAATCCTCAAACATGGCACCCTGAGACCCCAAATATGGCACCCTGAAACCCCAAACATGGCACCCTGAGACCCCAAACATGGCACCCTGAGACCCCACCCATGGCACCCTGAGACCCCACACATGGCACCCTGAAACCCCAAACATGGCACCCTGAAACCCCAAACATGGCACTGGAGAGCTGCCTACTATTGAAGAGATTTCTTGGGGTGCTGCCTTTTTACTAGGGGTTGTCTTCAGGTGCAACCTATTCCTGGCGGATGTCTTGAGTGTAATGTCTACTACTAGGGGGGTGTCTTAGGGTGCTTCCTATTACTATGGGGTTGTCTTGGGGTGCTGCCTACTTCTGAGGAGATTTCTTGGGGTGCTGCCTATTACTAGGCGCAGGTATTGGGGTGATGATTATTACTAGGGAGTTGTCTCGGGGTGCTGCTTACTACTGGGGTGTTTTGGGGTGCTGCCAATTATTGGGAGATGTCTTGGAATGCTGCCTACTGCTGAGGGATTCTTGGGGTGCTGCCTATTACTAGGGGATGTATTGGGGTGCTTCCTGTTACTGGGGAGGGGTGTCTTAAGGTGCTGCCTATTACTAGAGGATGTCTTGTGGGTGCTGTCTATTTCTAGGAGATGCCATGGGGTCCTGCCTATTATTGGGTAATGTCTTGCGGGCTGCCTACTACAGGGGGGGATATCTTGGGGAGCTGCCTACTACTGGGGATGTCTTGGGGTGCTTCCTAATACTAGGCGATATCTTGGGTGCTGCCTATTATTAGTAGATGTCTTAGAGTGCTGCTTATTACTAGGGGGTTGTCTTGTGGTGTGTGAAGGGTTGTATATTGCAGTGTTATCAGCATATTTCCTTTACTATTTAAGGACCAGGAATGACAATTGGTGATCACACAGCCTTTAGATCAGTGGTCCTCAAACTAAGGCCCGCGGGCCGAATGTGGCCCCCTAAGGCTTTCTTACCGGCCCCCCACACAGAAAATGTATTGCTTATAAATGCAGTCAGCTACATCTTTAAATATTGGTGGTCCACATATGGAATAGCAGTGCAGCACGCCCCATCCACATGGAAGCCAGAAAGCAGAAATTTTGCTGGTTTCCAATCAAATTCCACATCAGGTGACACTGCTGTCCAATTGGCTTGCAGATTGTCACCTGGGTATGCTTCACTGTCTGGTCCGCAAAGACTTCTACATCATTTTATGTTTACTCCGGCCCCCCAGCGGTCTGAAGTATGTTGACCCGGCCCTCAACCCAAAACGTTTGGGGACCCCTGCTTTAGATCAATAAGAAGTTCCTATAACTTCTGATCTGAACAGAGTTGAACCTCACCCAGCCCCGTTGCTCTGCTCTCGGCAGGACCAACTCTCTGCTCTCACCCAACCCTGCTGCTCTGCTCTCGGCAGGACCAACTCTCTGCTCTCACCCAACCCTGCTGCTCTGCTCTCGGCAGGACCAACTCTGTGCTCTCACCCAGCCCTGCTGCTCTGCTCTCGGCAGGGCCGGCTCTCTGCTCTTACCCAGCCCTGCTGCTCTGCTCTCGGCAGGACCGGCTCTCTGCTCTTGCCCAGCCCTGCTGCTCTTCTCTTGGCAGGACCAACTCTCTGCTCTCATCCAGCCCTGCTGATCTGCTCTCAGCAAGACCAACTCTCTGCTCTCACCCAGTCCTACTGCTCTGCTCTTGGCAGGAACGGCTCTCTGCTCTTGCCCAGCCCTGCTGCTCTTCTCTTGGCAGGATCAACTCTCTGCTCTCATCCAGCCCTGCTGATCTGCTCTCGGACAGGACTGGCTCTCGGCAGGATTGGCTCTCTTCTCTTGGCAGGACTGGCTCTCGGCAGGACCGGCTCTCTGTTCTTGACAGAACCGACTCTCTGCTCTCGGCAGGACTGGCTCTCGGTAGGGCCGGCCCTCGGCAGGACTGGCTCTCTGCTCTCGGCAGGACCGGCTCTATGCTCTCGGCAGGACTGGCTCTCGACAGGACTGGCTCTCTGCTCTTGGCAGGACCGGCTCTATGCTCTCGGCAGGACTGGCTCTCGACAGGACTGGCTCTCTGCTCTCAGCAGAACTGGCTCTCGACAGGACTGGCTCTCTGCTCTTGGCAGGACCGACTCTCTGCTCTCGGCAGGACTGGCTCTCGGTAGGGCCGGCCCTCGGCAGGACTGGCTCTCTGCTCTCGGCAGGACCGGCTCTATGCTCTCGGCAGGACCGGCTCTATGCTCTCGGCAGGACTGGCTCTCTGCTCTCGGCAGGACCGGCTCTCTGCTCTTGGCAGGACCGTCTCTCTGCTCTCGGCAGGACTGGCTCTCTGCTCTCGGCAGGACCGTCTCTCTGCTCTCGGCAGGACCGGCTCTCTGCTCTCGGCAGGACCGGCTCTCTGCTCTCGGCAGGACTGGCTCTCGGCAGGGCCGGCTCTCGGCAGGACTGGCTCTCTGCTCTCGGCAGGACCGGCTCTATGCTCTCGGCAGGATCGGCTCTCTGCTCTCGGCAGGACCGTCTCTCTGCTCTCGGCAGGACTGGCTCTCTGCTCTCGGCAGGACCGTCTCTCTGCTCTCGGCAGGACCGGCTCTCTGCTCTCGGCAGGACCGGCTCTCTGCTCTCGGCAGGACTGGCTCTCGGCAGGGCCGGCTCTCGGCAGGACTGTCTCTCTGCTCTCGGCAGGACCTTCTCTCTGCTCTCGGCAGGACCGGCTCTCTGCTCTCGGCAGGACCGGCTCTCTGCTCTCGGCAGGACTGGCTCTCGGCAGGGCCGGCTCTCGGCAGGACTGGCTCTCTGCTCTCGGCAGGACCGGCTCTATGCTCTCGGCAGGACCGGCTCTCTGCTCTCGGCAGGACCGGCTCTCTGCTCTCGGCAGGACCGGCTCTCTGCTCTCGGCAGGACCGTCTCTCTGCTCTCGGCAGGACCGTCTCTCTGCTCTCGGCAGGACCGGCTCTCTGCTCTCGGCAGGACCGGCTCTCTGCTCTTGGCAGGACTGGCTCTCGGCAGGGCCGGCTCTCGGCAGGACTGGCTCTCTGCTCTCGGCAGGACTGGCTCTCTGCTCTCGGCAGGACTGGCTCTCTGCTCTCGGCAGGACTGGCTCTCTGCTCTCGGCAGGACTGGCTCTCTGCTCTCGGCAGGACTGGCTCTCGGCAGGACTGGCTCTCTGCTCTCGGCAGGACTGGCTCTCTGCTCTCGGCAGGACTGGCTCTCTGCTCTCGGCAGGACCGTCTCTCTGCTCTCGGCAGGACTGGCTCTCTGCTCTCGGCAGGACTGGCTCTCTGCTCTCGGCAGGACTGGCTCTCTGCTCTCGGCAGGACCGTCTCTCTGCTCTCGGCAGGACTGGCTCTCTGCTCTCGGCAGGACTGGCTCTCTGCTCTCAGCAGAACTGGCTCTCGACAGGACTGGCTCTCTGCTCTTGGCAGGACCGACTCTCTGCTCTCGGCAGGACTGGCTCTCGGTAGGGCCGGCCCTCGGCAGGACTGGCTCTCTGCTCTCGGCAGGACCGGCTCTATGCTCTCGGCAGGACCGGCTCTATGCTCTCGGCAGGACTGGCTCTCTGCTCTCGGCAGGACCGGCTCTCTGCTCTTGGCAGGACCGTCTCTCTGCTCTCGGCAGGACCGTCTCTCTGCTCTCGGCAGGACCGGCTCTCTGCTCTCGGCAGGACCGGCTCTCTGCTCTCGGCAGGACTGGCTCTCGGCAGGGCCGGCTCTCGGCAGGACTGGCTCTCTGCTCTCGGCAGGACCAGCTCTATGCTCTCGGCAGGATCGGCTCTCTGCTCTCGGCAGGACCGTCTCTCTGCTCTCGGCAGGACTGGCTCTCTGCTCTCGGCAGGACCGTCTCTCTGCTCTCGGCAGGACCGGCTCTCTGCTCTCGGCAGGACCGGCTCTCTGCTCTCGGCAGGACTGGCTCTCGGCAGGGCCGGCTCTCGGCAGGACTGTCTCTCTGCTCTCGGCAGGACCTTCTCTCTGCTCTCGGCAGGACCGGCTCTCTGCTCTCGGCAGGACCGGCTCTCTGCTCTCGGCAGGACTGGCTCTCGGCAGGGCCGGCTCTCGGCAGGACTGGCTCTCTGCTCTCGGCAGGACCGGCTCTATGCTCTCGGCAGGACCGGCTCTCTGCTCTCGGCAGGACCGGCTCTCTGCTCTCGGCAGGACCGGCTCTCTGCTCTCGGCAGGACCGTCTCTCTGCTCTCGGCAGGACCGTCTCTCTGCTCTCGGCAGGACCGGCTCTCTGCTCTCGGCAGGACCGGCTCTCTGCTCTTGGCAGGACTGGCTCTCGGCAGGGCCGGCTCTCGGCAGGACTGGCTCTCTGCTCTCGGCAGGACTGGCTCTCTGCTCTCGGCAGGACTGGCTCTCTGTTCTCGGCAGGACTGGCTCTCTGCTCTCGGCAGGACTGGCTCTCTGCTCTCGGCAGGACTGGCTCTCGGCAGGACTGGCTCTCTGCTCTCGGCAGGACTGGCTCTCTGCTCTCGGCAGGACTGGCTCTCTGCTCTCGGCAGGACCGTCTCTCTGCTCTCGGCAGGACTGGCTCTCTGCTCTCGGCAGGACTGGCTCTCTGCTCTCGGCAGGACTGGCTCTCTGCTCTCGGCAGGACCGTCTCTCTGCTCTCGGCAGGACTGGCTCTCTGCTCTCGGCAGGACTGGCTCTCTGCTCTCGGCAGGACTGGCTCTCTGCTCTCGGCAGGACCGTCTCTCTGCTCTCGGCAGGGCCGGCTCTCTGCTCTCGGCAGGACTTGCTCTCTCTTCTGCTCTTATATGGTAATATTTATAAGGCAAACACAAGGCCCTGTGAAAGCTTTTCCCAATTACCGCATCGCTAATAAAGAAAAACAGTAAATTCATCCCGGACTTCCAGCCACAATTTATAGAAACAAAATGTAATATAACGTCTCTCCGCCACCGTTTTCCTCCGCGGCCGCTTCCTCCAAAACCGTGATTATCTTCCCTTTGGTGTAAATTGGTGAAAAGCCGATTCAATTTGCAACATTGTTACGGTAATAACTTCAAACTAAAACGCTTCCTATCAGATGTTACAGTTGATGTAAAAGTTTACAGCAATTTTTGCTTTTCTGATTAAAAAAAAGAAAAGGTTGTTTTTTTGTTTATTTTGTTGTTATGGAAAGATCTTCCTGTGCTGCTGATATAGGCTGTTTCTATAATATGCTGGAGTTTTAGTACTTTTGTTTTTCATTACATTCGTGTATCGGGGAGGGAGGAAGGAAGCCCCTCCCCCCACCAACCAATTTTGGCTAAATCCGCACTTACAGCAATTTCCCAGCGAAATGGGAGATGTTCGGGGAAGGAAAGGCTCGAAGCACTTTTTACTTTTCTAATTCTAAAACATTTTTAAAAGTCAGGTTTATCTGCAAAATATTTAAAGGGATACTGTAGGGGGGTCAGGGGAAAATGAGTTGAACTTACCCGGGGCTTCTAATGGTCCCCCGCAGACATCCTGTGCCCGCACAGCCACTCACCGATGCTCCGGCCCCGCCTCCAGTTCACTTCTGGAATTTCAGACTTTAAAGTCTGAAAACCAATGTGCCGCCACAGCTGCGTCCTCGCTCCCGCCGATGTCACGAGGAGTGTATAGCACAGGCCCAGTATGGTCTGTGACTGTGCAGTACACTCCTGGTGACATCAGTGGGAGCGAGGACACGACAACGCAGGCGCAGTGGTTTTCAGACTTTAAAGTCTGAAATTCCAGAAGTGAACCAGAGGTGGGGCCGGAGCATCGGTGAGTAGCTGTGCGGGCACAGGATGTTTGCGGGGGACCATTAGAAGCCCCGGATAAGTTCAACTCATTTTCCCCCGACCCCCCTACAGTATCCCTTTAAAGTGCAAAAACTCGGGGAAACCCTTCAGTGCACAATAATATAACTTTTTCTGACTTATTACAATTATAAGGCAATGACACAAAAGTGATATATGATGTAGACTCAAAAACAAAGTGTCATGGGTAAGCACGTTAATTAATGTTGCAATCAGTCCATCAGTCTATTGTTACTTGTGCTATGTTCAAAGAGAACCTGTACTGAAAAAAAAGGGCACCTGAGGGTACACACCTCAGGGGCGGGAAGCCTCTAGATCTTATCGAGGCTTCCCCTGTCCTCCTCCGTCCCACGGTGGTCTCACTGTGCCCCTTGTAAGCCAAAGCCGACAATTGCTGGCTGTGGTGCAGCCGCGGCAGCGATGCAATATTTACCTTCCCAGCTCCAGCCCAGGCGCGGTAGCGGCTCTCAGCTCAGATCAGGCGGAAATAGCTGATCTCAGTCGGGTCCGCTCTACTGCGCAGGTGCAGGACACTTGCGCACGTGCAAGAGAATGGACCCATCTGGGATTGGGTAGTTTTGCCTGATCCGAGCTGAGAGCTGCTACCACGCCTGCGCTGAAGCCAGAGAAGGTAAATATTTACATCCCCGCCATTCTTGGACCTGCGAGACCACCGTGGCATGGAGGACGACGAGGAAAGCCTCAATCGGATCCAGTGCCTTCCCCCTCCTGAGGTAAGTAGCTTCCAAGGTCCCTTTTCTCATTACTGGTTCTCTTTAACACTTAGACTGGTTCATAGCAACAGTATACATTATATATACCCTATAGGTTGGGGGGGGGGACTCGTGAGGTAAGTATAAGACAAGAGTGAAGTCATGTGTACCCACACAGACGCAACAGTGCGATAGTCATTCACAAATCACCCCACATACGAGTACCGGAAACCTGGCTGCACTTCCCCCGCCTCCTCAAGAAGGTCCCACCCTACGAAACAAGGCTGAAGGCAAACACACACCATACAATAAAATTATCCAATTTTACGGCAATTTGCTAAATATGATCGGTTGTCCTGAAAAAAATGAAAGCTTTTTTTTTCTTTCAATAATTTGAGAAATCTGATCTATTTGGCTGCAGTAGTGTCTGAATCACACCAGAAACAAGCATGCAGCTAATCTAGTCAGATCTGACAATGATGTCAGAAACCCCTGACCTGCTGCATGCTTGTTCAGGGGCTATGGCTGAAAGTATTAGAGGCAGAGGATCAGCAGGACAGCCAGACAACTAGTATTCCTTAAAAGGAAATAAATATGGCAGCCTCCACATACCTCTCGCTACAGTTGTCTTTTAAGGTGGCCACGAAAGAGCCAATGTTTTTCATGCAATTTTACCAAATCGATGTAGTATAATAGACTGAATGGATAATTTAGGTAGTTACCTAATATTACATAGAAATGGTAAGATTGGATGAAAAAGATTGGATCGTTAGTTGGCACCAATAAGCTCCTTTCACAGCGCACCAGGAGGTTGCCTGTCCCAAAGTTCAGTGGCACGTGGCCCGGATCTATTCTGGGTCAGCTGTGGTGCCTCAATCGGGGTATGCTGTGGTGCCTCTATGGGGGCATACTGGGTGCTGTGGTGCCTTTATGGGGGCATACTGGGTGCTGTGGTGCCTTTATGGGGGCATACTGGGTGCTGTGGTGCCTTTATGGGGGCATGCAGGGAGTTGTGGTTCTTCTATGGGGCATGCTGGGAGTTGTGGTGCCTGAATGGGAAGCCCGTGGGAGAAGGTCCACTAGAAGGTCAGGGAATGCTATGGGAGGACTGCCAGATAACCAGGCAGAAAGCCAGCACAGAAGCCAGGCAACACTGCCTAGTTACCAGTATGTTTAAGTGCCTATTTATGTGATATGCTACATTTTTTGTATTAATGGAGAAGGAGCTTCATCCAACATTTTGCTGGGCAGGCCTACTTAGACCGCTGTTAAGTTCATGTCAATTTGGCTCCACCCATGACCACACCCACATTCTGCTGCGTGGCCACACCCATTTTCCGGCGGGAGTGCCGAAAGTGCCCAAGATCTCAGGATCCTAGCCACGCCCCTGCAGTGCACATAAAACGTTCCGTTTATTGGAAGGGAATGGAGCGGATGAAGCTATGCAAACCAATAGAATCCTTTCATATCAGTCTATTTGGAATGGATCTGTGTCTTCTGTTGCGAGAAGTGGAGCGCAACCCAATGGGACCTTGATGCTTCTGATGGGCTCTGTGAATCAGGCATTCTGGGGTTTACAGCGTGCAGAGGACTCAAATCCCGGCGGCAGTGGCGGGGAAAGCATGACAGCAACGGGTAATGAGGGGGTGGTTGCGTGTAAACGGAACAGACTGAACCGGATGCTGCCACGCTCCCGATGTTCCTGCAGTCGATCGCGTGTGCGCCCGTACGCTCCCATGCCACCGCCCGTTAGCCCGGAGATCGATGAATGGGACACAGTTCCCATTCATTGATCTAAGTTCCTGTTAGATAGACCGACAGCTTCTATTAGAAGACGGAATTTTTCTAAAGAAAATAAAAAGTTTCACGTCCTCCCTATACTTTTACGGGAAGAAAAAAAAATGTGACTGAGGTCCTCTTGTGGCCAAATAGTGAAACTACATCTACATTTTTTCAAATAAATTCACACACAATTACATTTAAAATTAATTGTTTACCTCCCACACTACAAAAAATACCCAAATCAAATTTTTAACTAATAAAAAAATTACAATAAAAAAAAAAACAAAGCATAAATAGTTACCTAAGGGTCTGAACTTTTTTAATATGCATGTGAAGAGGGTGTATTACTAATATTTTTAAAATTATAATCTTGTAAATAGTGATGGATGCAAAACTGAAAAAATGCACATTTATTTCCAAATAAAATATTGGCGCCATACATTGCGATTGGGACATAATTTAAATGGGTTAATAACCGGGACAAATGGGCAAATAAAATATGTGGGTTTTAATTATGGTAGCATGCATTAGGCTGATGGTGTAATGGTTAAGGGCTCTGCCTCTGACACAGGAGACCAGGGTTCGAATCTCGGCTCTGCCTGTTCAGTAAGCCAGCACTAATTCAGTAGGAGACCTTTGGCAAGTCTCCCTTACACTGCTACTGCCAATAGAGCGCGCCCTAGTGGCTGCTGCTCTGCTCTGGCGCTTTGAGTCCGCAAGGAGAAAAGCGCAATATAAATGTTATTTGTCTTGTCTTGTCTTGTCATTATTTTAAAGCTATTCTGGTTGAAAACTGAGAAATCATTATTTTTTTCCATTTTTTTCTTAATATTCCTGTTAAAATGCATTTAGAAAAAAATAATTCTTAGCAAAATGTACCAATGAAAGAAAGCCTAATTGATGGCTGAAAAAACAAAATATAGATCAATTCATTGTGATAAGTAGTGATAAAGTTATTGACGAATGAATGGGAGGTGAAAGTTGCTCGGATGCATAAGGTGGAATGACTGAAGTCTGAAGTGGTCCCCATAGCCGCCTCCTCTGTATACTTTAGGGAAACATGCTATTCCTACAGCAATTCATTTCCCCTTCTAAAAGAAACCTTACATGGCCTGAGAAGGGGGGAAATATCCATGGAAAAATTCTTTTGAAATCTGTAAATTTAATGACTTTGTTTTATGAAGGTTGTTAACCGTTGTTGATTATTACTGGACTGGCACAAGTCTTTTAACTCAGATGGCCTCGGCGGGGGGGCGCAGCGCGATCCGGACTGCCACGTCTGACCATTATCATCCCAAACGCTGGTGGTTTTCATTACAGCGTCAGTCCCTCGAACAAGACGGAAAAAAAGCAGGGGAAAAAAATCCTGTCTGCCTCCAAAGTGCGACCTCCCCTCCCCCCCCCTCTCCCCCCCCCCTTCCTCGGGGTCCGCCAGCCAAATATGACAATCCCGGCCGCTCCATTATTAAGATGGAAAGCCTGTTTATAACGACTCGTTAAAGTTCAGCTCGCCGGTTGCCTTGTGCAGAATTTACATTTTCTGCTCCGTCTGAGGATCAATTTGATTTTCAAATGAAATGTTTAAACGTGGAGCTAATGAGCGGCCTGCATTAGTGCGGCTGACCCGCAGCTCCGGCCTCCAGCTGAGCCCCTCAGTCACAGACCCCCGAGCCCAGCAGGCCCGCGTCAGTATAAAAGCCGGCGGCTCGCTCCCACTGCCGGATATATGCCGTTATTTACGGCGTTGGCACTTGCTTGTAATATATATTATCATCACAGATGAAAGACTTCGCTTCGGATTATTTTTTTCCCGGCATTCTGAGCCGGGGACGGTCTGGCGTTGTCACACGGCAGAACTGGCGAGTGATTGGCGGAATTCACCACGGCCGCAGAGGTTTTATAACCACTAACTACTATTTTTATTTTTTTTCAGCTCTGGAGATTGCTGACTGTCCATTGCAGGGTTATATCAGGACTGTTATGGAGGCTGACATATTGATTTCCTTTTAAACAATGCACATTGCCTGGCTGTCCTGCTGATACATTTAGCCATAACCCAATAGCTGCATGCTTGTTTCAGGTGTGTTATTCAGACACTACTGCAGCCAAAGAGATCAGCAGGGCTTCCAGGCAACTGGTATTGTTTAACAGGAAATAAATATGGCAGCTTTCATACACCTCTCTCTTCAGGTGTCCTTTGAATCTGCCCCGTCCGTGGCAATGTAGAAATACCCTCCAACAGAAAACCCTCTCCATTGGATGGGTGATTCCTCTGCAGTGACTGTTGGGCCTCTTTTCAACAGACTGTTGAACTGTGTGCTCAGCAAGCAGTTACCAGGCAGCAGTAAGCAGTTACCAGGCAGCAGTGAGCAGTTACCAGGCAGCAGTGAGCAGTTACCAGGCAGCAGTGAGCAGATACCAGGCAGCAGTGAGCAGTTATCAGGCAGCAGTGAGCAGTTACCAGGCAGCAGTGAGCAGTTACCAGGCAGCAATGAGCAGGAACCAGGCAGCAATGAGCAGTAACCAGGCAGCAGTGAGCAGTTACCAGGCAGCAGTGAGCGAGCAGTTATCAGGCAGCAGTGAGCAGATACCAGGCAGCAGTGAGCAGTTACCAGGCAGCAATGAGCAGTTACCAGGCAGCAGTGAGTGAGCAGTTATCAGGTAGCAGTGCTGCATGTCCTGCATTTTGTGATTTGGTAATCGCAATCGCTCCAGTGGAATTTGGCCCATCCATTAACATTAGCTGAGCGTTTGAAAACCTCACTAAACGCTCAAAAAATCGCTCTAGTGGGTTCCAGCCCTAAATCCTGGTACACACTTTCAATTATAATTGGCCAATCACTAACTAATTGTACCCCCTCCGTGTAGTATGACAGCTTACCGACACAATCTGCTCATAGGGTTCCACATCCATGGACCCTCATACTACATGGAGGGGGTAAAATTGGTCAGTGATTGGCCAATCATAGTTGAAAGTGTGTACCAGGATTTAGGGTGGATAATTCCCTCAATCTGTCGACAGCCCTTGTAAAAGGCCAGAGTAGATAGAACGTGGGAGGGGCTTGCTTAGCGTATCCGTTTGGCCGAACCAGACACATTAATGGACCAAATGTGTTATCAGGATCTTATTATCACTTTACATTAAACATGACCCTGAAGCAGAAGGATTTCATATTCCAGAGTTATAAACGGGAGTCAGAAGTGCTAATGTTACTACTAGTAGTGTCAGGAGAAAGTTTACCAGCATCGGGAGGAAGTCCTTCCTTTTTGAGCTTACAAGCCTCCCTATTGGTCCAATTTTATTTAAAGTTTCACTATCACCAAAAGTTTGTTAAAAACTTTACAAAAAACATGCTAAGAGGGAGATGCTGTCGCACTGGAAGTGTACCCTCAGCCGAGGCATGGTGTGCAGCTGCGAATAAGGCCATTCTTCTCCCCAGACTGACCGGGGTAACTGGGAATTGTGCCTGGCTGATAACTTTGAGTGGGTAATTTAGCACATATGTGGTCTTGGACCGTTCAGTGGCCGGTTCGGAGGAATCTTGAGCCCCGGCAATCCTGGGGTGGATGGGGTTTCCCTTCTCCAGGGGGAGTGGTTAGGGTTAGGTACCATTCAGGCAGCTGTTAGTTTTAGGCACCACCGGGGTGGTGGTAAGGGTTAGGCACCAACAGGGTAATGGTTAGGCACCACTGGGGGGTGGTGGTTAGAATTAGGCACCAACAGGGTAGTGGTTAGGGTTAGGCACCACCGGGGGGTGGTTAGGCACCACCGGTGTAGTGGTTAGGGTTAGGCACCAACAGGGTAATGGTTAGGCACCACTGGGGGGTGGTGGTTAGAATTAGGCACCAACAGGGTAGTGGTTAGGGTTAGGCACCACCGGGCAGTGGTTAGGCACCACCGGTGTAGTGGTTAGGGAGGTTAGGCACCACTGGGGGTTGGTTAGGGTTAGACACCACCGGGGGTGGTTAAGGTTAGGCACCACTGGGGGGTGGTTAGGGTTAGGCCGCACCAGGGGGTTGGTTAGGGTTAGGCACCACTGGGGGTTGGTTAGGGTTAGACACCACCGGGGGGTGGTTAAGGTTAGGCACCACTGGGGGGTGGTTAGGGTTAGGCTCTACCAGGGGGTTGGTTCTGTGTGAGAGTAGGGTTGGGTTAAGCTGTATTGTTAAATTACATAATGATTTTTAACATTAATATATTTTCGTTATTATTTCCCGTCTGTTTTAACAACGATATTTATCGTAAACCAAGTTTGACAACGATTATCGTTATCAGATTTCGTTATCCAGCCAGGCCCTTTTTTCATGTACGTCTTTCCTTGTCTTCATTTTTCCTCGTAGCAAAACAGCACCAACTCTTCTTTTCCCTGCTGGAACTGCAGGACTCACGTTGTTTCATGAAAAATAAAAAAATAAAAACTTTTCAGCTAAAAAAAACCAAAACTTTCTATTTCATTCCAATTTGCAGCCAGCAGAACATTTTTGGAAACGGCCGTGTGCACAAACTGCTGCTATTCTCTAGCCTGGGATATCTACAGCCATATTACAAAGTTTGGGAATCCCTCTCAGCCGGCATAAAATGTGTTCAACTGCCAACAATTTAAAAGGATACAATGTGTTTAGGAGGGATAGAACAGGGAAAAAGGTGAAGGGGTTTGTGTCTTTGTTAAGAATTCTCTTACAGCTGTCCTCAACGATGAGATGGAGGAAGATTGCGAAGATGTGGAGTCCGTTTGGGTAAATATTCATGGTGGAAATAAAAGTTGCCAATTGCTTATTGGGGTATGCTACAGACCACCTCATATTAATGAAGCTGCAGAACTGCGATTACTACAGCAGATTGAAAAAGCTGCAAGTAAAAATGAGGTCATAATTATGGGCGACTTCAACTTTCCAGACATTGACTGGGGTATTGAGGCTACCCATTCTGGTAAAAGCAGCAGATTTCTGGCAGCACTACAGGACAATTACTTGACTCAAATGGTAACTGAACCAACTAGGGGGAATGCGTTACTGGATCTGATCATTTCTAATAGACCAGATAATGTATCAAATGTGCAGGTTCAAGAACATTTGGGAAATAGTGATCACAACATGATAACGTTTGATCTGGTGACTGATAGGCCACGGGGCAGCTGGACCACTAAAACTAATTAGGCAGGCACTAAGTTTGGTGAACTGGGATAATGTACTACAAGGGGAGGACACTGAAGGGAAATGGCAAGCTTTTAAACGTATTCTCAATCAATATTGTAGTATGTATATCCCATATGGAAACAAAATGTCTAGGAATAAAAAAAGGCCTCTATGGATGAATAGAAAGGTTAGGGATAAAATGAAGAGGAAAAAGAATGCCTATAAGGTCCTAAAACAGGAGGGGACCGAGGCTGCACTAAGCAATTATAAGGAGTGCAATAAAAATTGTAAAAAAAAGAAATTAGGCTGGCAAAGATCGAAGCTGAAAATCAAATCGCTAGGGATATCAAATCTAACCCAAAAAAGTTTTACAAGTACATCAACTCTAAAAAAAGAAAGGTTCACTGTATAGGACTCCTAAAGGATGAGGGTGGGAACTCAATGGTGGATGACCAAGGTAAGGCAGAGTTATTAAATGCTTTTTTTGCTTCTGTCTTCACAAAGGAAACAGCACTGTTGCAAATTACAGAGGCAGAAGAGTCTCAATCTTCTAACTGTAATATTAAATACTTAACGCAGGAAGAAGTAAAGGCAAGACTAAATAAATTCAAAATAGACAAGGCACCTGGCCCGGATGGCATGCATCCTTGGGTCCTATGAGAATTAAGGCCCATACACACGTCGGATTTGCGCTAACGACGGGTCGTTTGAACGTTCCGTCGTTCGCACGTTTCCGCATGAAATCCGGCGTGTGTACAGACTATCGTTCGGGAGATAAGACTGGTTACCAGCGATCCGCCCGGCGGATCGTTGGTAACCAGTCTTATCTCCCGAACGATAGTCTGTACACACGCCGGATTTCATGCGGAAACGTGCGAACGACGGAACGTTCAAACGACCCGTCGTTCGCGCAAATCCGACGTGTGTATGGGCCTTTAAGTTCAGTTATAGCTAAGCCCCTTTATCTTATCTTTTGTGACTCTCTTGCAACTAGCAGAGTCCCAGTGGATTGGCGTACAGCCCACGTTTTCCCATTATTTAAGAAGGGCAAAAAATCTGATCCAGGAAATTATAGACCTGTAAGCTTAACATCAGTTGTATGCAAACTATTTGAGGGGTTACTAAGAGATACTATACATGACTTCATAGTAGAAAATAATCTTATTTCTCAGCATCAACATGGGTTTACTAAAGACAGGTCCTGTTTGACTAACATGCTCAGCTTTTATGAGGTAGTGAATGCTAATATGGATATTGGGAATGCTGTAGATGTGATATACTTGGACTTTGCAAAGGCCTTCGACACTGTTCCCCACAGAAGTCTGGTGCAAAAGTTGAGGATGCAAGGACTGGGGAAGAGTTTGTGTGCATGGATAGGGAACTGGCTAATGGACAGAAAACAAAGAGTTGTGGTCAATGGATCATACTCAAAATGGGAGACTGTTAGCAGTGGGGTCCCACAGGGGTCTGTTCTGGGTCCAGTGCTCTTCAATTTATTTATTAATGACCTAGTAGATGCAGTAGTGAGCAATGTTGCTATTTTTGCAGATGATACAAAATTGTGCAGAATCATCAACTCTCAGGAAGATAGTGTCATATTGCAACAGGATCTGGATAGGATGGCTATATGGGCACATACATGGCAGATGAAATTCAATGTTGACAAATGTAAAGTCATGCATTTTGGTCGTACCAATGGTCTAGCACCATACAAAATAAATGGGATACAGTTGGGAACATCAAACTTGGAGAAGGACTTAGGAGTACTCATCGACAACAAGTTAAATAATCGTACTCAATGCCAAGCCGCTGCAGCTAAAGCGAACAAAATTTTGGGATGCATTAAAAGGGAAATAAAAACTCGAGATGCTAGCATAATAGTGCCCCTGTTTAACTCTCTAGTAAGGCCACATCTGGAATATGGAATTCAGTTCTGGGCACCACATTACAGGAAAGATATTGCAGTTTTAGAGCAGGTGCAGAGACGAGCTACAAAATTGATACGTGGGATGGAGGGTCTCGCTTACCAAGAAAGGTTAGATAAACTGGGTTTATTTAGTCTAGAGAAAAGACGCCTTAGAGGAGATCTAATTAACATGTATAAATACATGAGAGGGCAATATAATAGCTTGGCGGATGAGCTTTTTGTCCCTAGGCCTTCTCAAAGGACTAGAGGACATGAGCTGCGCATGGAGGAAAAAACGTTTTAGCCATTTATTTAGGAAAGGGTTCTTTACGGTAAGAGTGATTAAGATGTGGAATGCATTGCCACAGGAAGTCGTTATGGCAAACTGTATACCTGCATTTAAAGGGGGCTTAGATGCTTTCCTTGCGTTGAAAGACATCCATGGCTACAATTACTAGGTTATGCCTAATGATGTTGATCCAGGGATTTTATCTGATTGCCATCTGGAGTCAGGAAGGAATTTTTCCCTTTTGGGGCTAATTGGACCATGCCTTGTGGGGGTTTTTTCGCCTTCCTCTGGATCAACAGGGGTATGTGGGGGATGGGCTGGAGTTGTACTTTGTACTGGTTGAACTCGATGGACGTATGTCTTTTTTCAACCAAAATAACTATGTAACAAAAAAAAAGATAGCAGTGCTATGTAGCTCTGTCACTTCTTAAGAACATTTTTATCCATGGCGTTTACCAAAGATTTTTAGAGCAACACTTAGTTTCATGGAGGCAAATGTGAAAGCGCTGTGCAAAAATGTGGGTACCCTTGTAATATTTCTGATTTGAATACCTTTAATTTTTAAATCGCAAAGCCTTTATGAAAATAGAAAAATCGCATCACACCAGGTCTTCATAATTTTTCAAAAGACCTTGGATTAAAAAAATACATGCAATTTTCAAAGGGCAGCGCAAGCACAGCAGTGTGTACAGGACATCTTCAACATCACTTTACAGAGTACATAGTTATGTCACTGACTGTCCTCAGAGGAGCTCACAATCTAATCCTACCATAGTGTAATGTCCTACCATATTATTATTATGTATTTATATAGCACTGACATCTTCTGCAGCACATTACAGAGTACATAGTCATGTCACTGACTGTCCTCAGAGGAGCTCACACTCTAATCCTACCATAGTCATAGTCTGCACATTACATAGTACATAGTCATGTCACCGACTGTCCTCAGAGGAGCTCACACTCTAATCCTACCATAGTCATAGTCTGCACATTACATAGTACATAGTCATGTCACCGACTGTCCTCAGAGGAGCTCACAGTCTAATCCTACCATAGTCATAGTGTAATGTCCTACCATATTATTATTATGTATTTATATAGCACTGAAATCTTCTGCAGCACTTTACAGAGTACATAGTCATGTCACTGACTGTCCCCAGAGGAGCTCACAATCTAATCCTACCATAGTCATAGTATAATGTCCTACCATATTAGTATTATGTATTTATATAGCACTGACCTCTTCTGCAGCACATTACAGAGTACATAGTCATGTCCCTGACTGTCCTCAGAGGAGCTCACACTCTAATCCTACCATAGTCTAATGTCCTACCATATTATTATTATGTATTTATATAGCACTGACATCTTCTGCAGCACATTACAGAGTACATAGTCATGTCACTGACTGTCCTCAGAGGAGCTCACAATCTAATCCTACCATAGTCATAGTCTAATGACCCACCATATTATTATTATGTATTTATATAGCACTGACATCTTCTGCAGCACATTACAGAGTACATAGTCATGTCACTGACTGTCCTCAGAGGAGCTTACAATCTAACCCTACCATAGTGTAATGTCCTACCATATTATTATTATGTATTTATATAGCACTGACATCTTCTGCAGCACATTACAGAGTACATAGTCATGTCACTGACTGTCCTCAGAGGAGCTCACACTCTAATCCTACCATAATCATAGTCTGCACATTACATAGTACATAGTCATGTCACCGACTGTCCTCAGAGGAGCTCACAGTCTAATCCTACCATAGTCATAGTGTAATGTCCTACCATATTATTATTATGTATTTATATAGCACTGAAATCTTCTGCAGCACTTTACAGAGTACATAGTCATGTCACTGACTGTCCTCAGAGGATCTCACAATCTAATCCTACCATAGTCATAGTATAATGTCCTACCATATTAGTATTATGTATTTATATAGCACTGACCTCTTCTGCAGCACATTACAGAGTACATAGTCATGTCCCTGACTGTCCTCAGAGGAGCTCACACTCTAATCCTACCATAGTCATAGTCTAATGTCCTACCATATTATTATTATGTATTTATATAGCACTGACATCTTCTGCAGCACCTTACAGAATACATAGTCAGTGGCGTAGCTAAGGAGCTGTGGGCCCCGATGCAAATTTTACATTGGGGCCCCCGAAACACTCTATACATAACAATTGATATGGTGCACGAAAACCTGCCAATGGTAACTACAGTGTCAGAGGTGCAAGAAGGGGATGGGGAACAGTTTGTTAATAATTACCACTATTCAAAGTATCTATAGAAGTGATTATTATGAGCACAGGACCAATAGAGAGCTAATAATGCAGTTGAGGGAGGGCCCTTCGGGGCCCCGATGCGGTTGCAACCTCTGCAACCCCTATTGCTACGCCCCTGTACATAGTCATGCCAGTGACTGTCCTCAGAGGAACTCACAACAATGTATTTTGTACATAACATGAGTTGTGCTATATGTAATATGGTACTTGACTTGCTAACATCACACAGACATTTTACCAGAGTTTAGGGAGTTAAACCCAAAGTAAGATAGTGGCAGTTACAGCCCTGCTTCCAGTGAGAAAAATGACCATGTTGTATGCTGGTTTGGGACTCTAGATACGCAGGTTTATCTCATTATGTCATTTCAGGTACTCTTTAACCTTCTGACCCTACCAACTACAGATAACCGTCCCTCTAACCTATCCCCTAACCCTAATATCCACTCCCACTGTAAACCCCAAATGCCTACCCTCATCTACCTCCTCAAAATGTACCCCTTCCTTCTCTTAACCTTCTGACAATACATTAAAGTTCCTGTTATCCGGAACACAGACAACCGGAAGACTCAACTAACCGGCATGCCTGAGGGGATATTTGGAGAGGTTTGCCACAAAATACTCACCAAGCCTCTAGCGACGTCTTGTAGCTCCTAGCGGCTTTCTGGCCTTGGTGTACGGCTCCCGGTGTCACATGACGTGACACGTATCAGGTGATACACTGGGAGCCGTACATGGAGGCCGCCGGAAAGCCGCTAGGAGCTACAAGACGTCGCTAGAGGCTCGGTGAGTACTTTATCCAGCACTAGGGGGAGGTTTGTGCTTTTTCGACCTATTGCTCAATCAACCGACAAGCACATGTATCTGGCATTGGGTGATCCCCGCTGGTGTTGGATATTGGTGACTCTGCTGTACTAACAATACTAACTGATGATAACTTCACCACCCACCAATTCCCTAACACTTACTCCCCTAACAACTAACCCGACCTGGTAACCGTAACCTATAACTTCTGATGACTACATCGCTGGGCAGGTTCTAGACTATTGGCTGCCTGACGCAGACATTGTAAGGATGCCCCACCCAACCAAGCTCTCCCCAAGCAAGAGCAAAGACCCCACGGTTCCAGTGTTTGTGTTACAAAGTGTTATAACGTGAACTCAAAAGAGAGACTAGACTATGCCGATCCTGAGTAGAATTCTCTTGAGAATGAGTCGCACTTCTTGCTGCACTGCCCCAAATACACTGGTCAGGGAAAGGGCATGTTCTCTAGCTGTGCGCTATCTTGTCTGTGCTGGTGGTTCTTGGCTTGCAATGAACACGCCTGGCTCTTAACACGTGAAATCAGTATCCTCTCGTAACACGTCTGGTAATCCCGCTGGATAGACTCCCGGCCCGGTGATTCCACACCCTGACTCACCGGCGTTGAAAAGGTTGTCTGCGATACGTTCTGCCCTGGAAGATGACATAAGACAACTCTGGAGAAGGGTGAGCACAACAGGCCATAAATCCGTCGTCATGGGCAGCGTGAAATGGGAAAGTTTTTATAGAATCACCTCTGGAGGCGGAATCGTGCTGGATGCAGAATTCCGAGGGTACGATCGTCTGATGTAAGTGATGGAGAGAGATACTCATGATATCTCACATCTCGGCAGAAGGGTCGGCCGGGGAGCGAAGCCCAGACTCTCTAACACATCTGCGGCTGTTAAAACGGCATCAACTTTACAAGGTGTTACTTTCAAGCCGTGTCGGGACAACCTGCTTTTGTTGAGTTCCAGAGAATGTGGGCGTCCTCGCCCGCCTCAGGGTGGACCTGTCAGTAAAAATCACACCTCACTTCGACCAAAAGGCTGGAGAGGTCAGGATTGCCAAACTACTTTATTGTTTTCATTGAAGACGCACCTTCTACTTGCTGTGAATTTCAGAAACTTTGCTCCACAGTTCCTGATTTTCAGATATTAGGTGGTGGGTGGAACGACTGAACCATAACAACACAGAGAAGAACCTCAACTCGCTCCCCTCTACATTTCTGCAAAATTTTGTAAACCGGAAATTTGTAGCGAGCCCGTTGACTTTAATGGCAGAGCAAACTTTTAAAACTTTCAAAGCAGACACAATTTCTTTAAAATAGGTGTGCAAAGTGTCCAAAAACACGGGCAGTGGCATGGCGGAGGGGGATCAGATCAAGGGTGAAATATTCATCAAAAATATATATTTTACACAGGGGCTTTTTTATGTGTAAATGCAAAAAATCACATATAGTTTCTAGATTTTTTTTAAAATAAAGGTCTTTAGTATGGCCACCGGGGTTACCTGCCTAAAAATTGTTATGTGCAGCCACTGTATGAGAGTCCTGAAAAATTGGGCAGTTACCTGTCAAATAAATGTTTAATTTCAGCCACTGTATGAGAGGCGAGAAATAAGTGGAATGCACCAGCCTAATAATAAAATATAAATAGTGACAATCAAATGCAAGTAGGACCATAGTGCTGCAACTTTCTGACAGTAACTGTGAAAACTGCAATGTCAGATAGCAATGTCAGATAGCAATGTCAGTGGCACGCTATCTTGGATAACACAGAGATGGAGTGTAATGGTGACGTAGCCACACACTATATATATATGGGTGGTTGTGTATATAAGCAGCTGAGTGTCTACAACACAACACAAAAAGCAGCAAAAATAAATTATTAACAGCAGGATCAATATCAGTCCTGAAACAATAGAACTGTTGGGATAACAATCAGCCCAGATAGGGACTATTGGGGTAACAATCAGCCCAGAGAAGGACTATTAGGGTAACGATCAGCCCAGAGAAGGACTATTAGGGTAACGATCAGCCCAGAGAAGGACTATTAGGGTAACGATCAGCCCAGAGAAGGACTATTGGGGTAACAATCAGCCCTGATAAGGACTATTGGGGTAACGATCAGCCCAGAGAAGGACTATTGGGGTAACAATCAGCCCTGATAAGGACTATTGGGGTAACGATCAGCCCAGAGAAGGACTATTGGGGTAACGATCAGCCCTGATAAGGACTATTGGGGTAACAATCAGCCCAGAGAAGGACTATTGGGGTAACGATCAGCCCTGATAAGGACTATTGGGGTAACAATCAGCCCAGAGAAGGACTATTGGGGTAACGATCAGCCCTGATAAGGACTATTGGGGTAACGCTTAGCCCAGAGAAGGACTATTGGGGTAACGATCAGCCCAGAGAAGGACTATTGGGGTAACGATCAGCCCAGAGAAGGACTATTGGGGTAACAATCAGCCCAGAGAAGGACTATTAGGGTAACAATCAGCCCAGAGAAGGACTATTGGGGTAACAATCAGCCCAGAGAAGGACTATTGGGGTAACAATCAGCCCAGATAAGGACTATTGGGGTAACAATCAGCCCAGAGAAGGACTATTGGGGTAACTATCAGCCCTGATAAGGACTATTGGGGTAACGCTTAGCCCAGAGAAGGACTATTGGGGTAACGATCAGCCCTGATAAGGACTATTGGGGTAACAATCAGCCCAGAGAAGGACTATTGGGGTAACTATCAGCCCTGATAAGGACTATTGGGGTAACGCTTAGCCCAGAGAAGGACTATTGGGGTAATGATCAGCCCAGAGAAGGACTATTGGGGTAACAATCAGCCCAGAGAAGGACTATTAGGGTAACAATCAGCCCAGAGAAGGACTATTAGGGTAACAATCAGCCCAGAGAAGGACTATTGGGGTAACAATCAGCCCAGATAAGGACTATTGGAGTAACAATCAGCCCTGATAAGGACTATTGGGGTAACGCTTAGCCCAGAGAAGGACTATTGGGGTAACTATCAGCCCTGATAAGGACTATTGGGGTAACTATCAGCCCTGATAAGGACTATTGGGGTAATGCTTAGCCCAGAGAAGGACTATTAGGGTAACTTTCAGCCCTGATAAGGACTATTGGGGTAACTATCAGCAGTAACAAGGAGAATTGGGGTAACGATCAGACAGGGGCTTACCCATCACCCCTGCAATGGAATGCAGCCATCGGGGGGCCTGTAGGGGGAGAAGCGTGCATGTTTTTAGGGGCAGGAGGGGGGTGCAGTGCAGGAGAGAGAGCATCGAGCACACAGCGGTGGGGAGGGGGGCCCACTCACCCCCTCCCTCATCTAAGCACCTTCAGGGCTCCTCCCTCCAGTAATTAGCACAGCAGGGCAGGCAGAAAGGAGACGCTAACTCACCTCTTCCTGGCTCCAGCCAATGGAGCTCTGTATGCATCTTCTACATCTCCCCAATCCGCTAAGTGACTCTACTTCCTGATTACTACCACCATGACTCCTCCCACCCATAATAAGTGTGGCCACCATGACTCCTCCCACCCATAACAAGTGTGGCCACCATGACTCCTCCCACCCATAACAAGTGTGGCCACCATGACTCCTCCCACCCATAACAAGTGTGGCCACCATGACTCCTCCCACCCATAACAAGTGTGACCACCATGACTCCTCCCACCCATAACAAGTGTGGCCACCATGACTCCTCCTACCCATAACAAGTGTGGCCACCATGACTCCTCCCACCCATAACAAGTGTGGCCACCATGACTCCTCCCACCCATAACAACTGTGGCAAACATGACTCCACCCACCCATAAAAAGTGTGGCCACCATGACTTCTCTGACCTATAACAAGTGTGGCCACCATGACTCCTCCTACCCATAACAAGTGTGGCCATCATGACTCCTCCTACCCTTAACAAGTGTGGCCACCATGACTCCTCCCACCCATAACAAGTGTGGTTACCATGACTCCTCCCACCCATAACAAGTGTGGCCACCATGACTCCTCCTACCCATAGCAAGTGTGGCCACCATGACTCCCCCCACCCATAACAAGTGTGGCCACCATGACTCCTCCCACGCATAACAAGTGTGGCCACCATGACTCCCCCTACCCATAACAAGTGTGGCCACCATGACTCCTCCCACCCATAACAAGTGTGGACACCATGACTCCTCCCACCCATAACAAGTGTGGACACCATGACTCCTCCCACCCATAACAAGTGTGGCCACCATGTCTCCTCCCACCCATAACGAGTGTGGCCACCATGACTCCTCCCACCCATAACAAGTGTGGCCTCCATGTCTCCTCCTACCCATAACAAGTGTGGCCACCATGTCTCCTCCTACCCATAACAGTTGTGGCCACCATGACTCCACCCACCCTTAACAAGTGTGACCACCATGACTCCTACCCATAACAAGTGTGGCAACCATGACTCCTCCCACCCATAACAAGTGTGGTTACCATGACTCCTCCCACCCATAACAAGTGTGGCCACCATGACTCCTCCCACCCATAACAAGTGTGGCCATCATGACTCCTCCCACCCTTAACAAGCGTGGCCACCATGACTCCTCCTACCCATAACAAGCGTGGCCACCATGACTCCCCCCACCCATAACAAGTGTGGCCACCATGGCTCCTCCCACCCATAACAAGTGTGGACACCATGACTCGTCCCACCCATAACAAGTGTGGCCACCATGACTCCCCCCACCCATAACAAGTGTGGCCACCATGACTCCCCCCACCCATAACAAGTGTGGCCACCATGGCTCCTCCCACCCATAACAAGTGTGGACACCATGACTCGTCCCACCCATAACAAGTGTGGCCACCATGACTCCCCCCACCCATAACAAGTGAGGCCACCATGACTCCTCCCACCCATAACAAGTGTGGACACCATGACTCGTCCCACCCATAACAAGTGTGGCCACCATGACTCCCCCCACCCATAACAAGTGTGGCCACCATGACTCCCCCCACCCATAACAAGTGAGGCCACCATGACTCCCCCCACCCATAACAAGTGTGGCCACCATGACTCCCCCCACCCATAACAAGTGTGGCCACCATGGCTCCTCCCACCCATAACAAGTGTGGCCACCATGACTCCCCCTCCCATAACAAGTGTGGCCACCATGACTCCTCCTACCCACAACAAGTGTGGTCACCATGACTCCTCCCACCCATAACAAGTGTGGCCACCATGACTCCTCCTACCCATAACAAGCGTGGCCACCATGACTTCTCCCACCCATAACAAGTGTGGCCACCATGACTCCTCCCACCCATAACGAGTGTGGCCACCATGACTCCCCCTACCAATAACAAGTGTGGCCACCATGTCTCCTCCTACCCATAACAAGTGTGGCCACCATGTCTCCTCCCACCCATAACAAGTGTGGCCACCATGTCTCCTCCTACCCATAACAGGTGTGGCCACCATGACTCCTCCCACCCATAACAAGTGTGGCCGCCATGTCTCCTCCTACCCATAACAAGTGTGGCCACCATGTCTCCTCCTACCCATAACAGGTGTGGCCACCATGACTCCACCCACCCTTAACAAGTGTGACCACCATGACTCTTCCCACCCATAACAAGTGTGGCCACCATGACTCCACCCACCCATAACAAGTGTGGCCACCATGACTCCTCCTACCCATAACAAGTGTGGCCACCATGACTCCTCCCACCCATAACAAGTGTGGCCACCATGACTCTCCTCACCCATAACAAGTGTGGCCACCATGACTCCCCCTCCCATAACAATTGTGGTCACCATGACTCCTCCCACCCTTAACAAGCGTGGCCACCATGACTCCTCCTACCCATAACAAGCGTGGCCACCATGACTTCTCCCACCCATAACAAGTGTGGCCACCATGACTCCCCCTACCCATAACAAGCATGTCCACCATGACTCCCCCTCCCATAACAAGTGTGGCCTCCATGACTCCTCCTACCCATAACAAGTGTGGACACCATGACTCCTCCCACCCATAACAAGTGTGGCCACCATGACTCCCCCCACCCATAACAAGTGTGGCCTCCATGACTCCACCACCCATAACAAGTGTGGCCACCTTGTCTCCTCCTACCCATAACAAGCGTGGCCACCATGACTCCCCCTACCCATAACAAGTGTGGCCACCATGACTCCCCCTACCCATAACAAGTGTGGCCACCATGACTCCACCACCCATAACAAGTGTGGCCACCATGACTCCCCCTACCCATAACAAGTGTGGCCACCATGACTCCCCCTACCCATAACAAGTGTGGCCACCATGTCTCCTCCTACCCATAACAAGCGTGGCCACCATGACTCCTCCTACCCATAACAAGCGTGGCCACCATGTCTCCTCCTACCCATAACAAGTGTGGCCACCATGTCTCCTCCTACCCATAACAAGTGTGGCCACCATGTCTCCTCCTACCCATAACAAGTGTGGCCACCATGACTCCACCCACCCATAACAAGTGTGGCCACCATGACTCTCCTCACCCATAACAAGTGTGGCCACCATGACTCCCCCTCCCATAACAATTGTGGTCACCATGACTCCTCCCACCCTTAACAAGCGTGGCCACCATGACTTCTCCCACCCATAACAAGTGTGGCCACCATGACTCCCCCTACCCATAACAAGTGTGGCCACCATGTCTCCTCCTACCCATAACAAGCGTGGCCACCATGACTCCTCCTACCCATAACAAGCGTGGCCACCATGTCTCCTCCTACCCATAACAAGTGTGGCCACCATGTCTCCTCCCACCCATAACAAGTGTGGCCACCATGTCTCCTCCTACCCATAACAGGTGTGGCCACCATGACTCCTCCCACCCATAACAAGTGTGGCCACCATGACTCCTCCTACCCATAACCAGTGTGGCTACCATGACTCCTCCCACCCATAACAAGTGTGGCCACCATGACTCCTCCCACCCATAACAAATGTGGCCACCATGACTCCTCTCACCCATAACAAGTGTGGCCACCATGACTCCCCCCACCCATAACAAGTGTGGCCACCATGGCTCCTCCCACCTATAACAAGTGTGGCCACCATGGCTCCTCCCACCCATAACAAGTGTGGACACCATGACTCCTCCCACCCATAACAAGTGTGGCCACCATGTCTCCTCCCACCCATAACAAGTGTGGCCGCCATGTCTCCTCCTACCCATAACAGGTGTGGCCACCATGACTCCTCCTACCCATAACAAGTGTGGCAACCATAACTTCACCCACCCATAACAAGTGTGGCCACCATGACTCTTCCCACCCATAACAAGTGTGGCCACCATGACTCCACCCACCCATAACAAGTGTGGCCACCATGACTCCCCCTACCCATAACAAGTGTGGCCACCATGTCTCCTCCTACCCATAACAAGCGTGGCCACCATGACTCCTCCTACCCATAACAAGTGTGGCCACCATGTCTCCTCCCACCCATAACAAGTGTGGCCACCATGACTCCCCCTACCCATAACAAGTGTGGCCACCATGTCTCCTCCTACCCATAGCAAGCGTGGCCACCATGACTCCTCCTACCCATAACAAGTGTGGCCACCATGACTCCACCCACCCATAACAAGTGTGGCCACCATGACTCCTCCCACCCATAACAAGTGTGGCCACCATGACTCCACCCACCCATAACAAGTGTGGCCACCATGACTCCTCCTACCCATAACAAGTGTGGCCACCATGACTCTTCCCACCCATAACAAGTGTGGCCACCATGACTCCCCCTACCCATAACAAGTGTGGCCACCATGACTCCCCCCACCCATAACAAGTGTGGCCACCATGACTCTTCCCACCCATAACAAGTGTGGCCACCATGACTCCTCCTACCCATAACAAGTGTGGCAAACATGACTCCACCCACCCATAACAAGTGTGGCCACCATGACTTCTCTGACCTATAACAAGTGTGGCCACCATGACTCCTCCTACCCACAACAAGTGTGGTCACCATGACTCCTCCCACCCATAACAAGTGTGGCCACCATGACTCTTCCCACCCATAACAAGTGTGAACACCATGACTCCTCCCACCCATAACAAGTGTGACCACCATGACTCCTCCCACCCATAACAAGCATAGCTACTATCTTGGGGTCTGGGTTAGAAGGCGGGTAGGGTGAGGATTTGGGTAAAACATCTGTCACTGCCTCTGTGTGGTCAAAGTCTTTGAATCGGGACTCACAGCAACTTGAAACGTGTTGGGATTTGGTTTCTGTTAGCTGCTGTTCTCCCCACTCATCTTCACATTTTTCTGTAAAGGGAAATCCACAGTTTTCGGGCGTTTGGTGTCATTGTCACAGTTTGGCCCCCAGGGGCCCGTCCCCAGCAGCCTTTGTTGTGGGTATTAAAAGCTGTGATAATTCTGCCGTCTACTTCAAGTTTTATTCAGTAAATGAAGCGCGGATAATTATCTGTATAATAAGCTGAAAGTGAGGGCTCTGTTTAATTGGCCAGATTGCTTATATTGTACTAATTATTTAAGTAGAGTATAATAGCGATCATCAGCTATACGTCTGTATTCAGCTGAGCAGGATAATTCATGGATTTAACACATTAGTGGTTACAGTCTATGTGTGGCTATGTATGCCGGTTCTTATAGCTCACGCGTTTCACTCTTCCTCTATATTCGCTGTATGACTTGAGTTATAATACTTCCCAGAGCTTTTATTCTAAATCCATTAACTCTGACAGCAATAATTATCACTTTTATTACAAATATTCCATCTCCAGCCTAGGCACATTGTATATGCATTCATCGGAACACTATTTGTGGAACATATCTGCTGTACTCCAGCTTAAGATTTTTTTGGGGGGCTCAAAGGGGCCCGATGGCTGGCTGGTGGGGCCCATTTGAGTGATCAAAATCAATGTTTGTATGGCGAGGTTAGGTATTTTCTGCCTAACTCGGGTGATAAAATTAAGGCTAACTAGCTCAGCAGTGATAGGAACCAAACGTAAACATCACAAAGAGAACTCAAAGGCTTTTGAGCAGAGCAGATTGGCCAAATGATGGTGCTATTGGTGTTGAAAAGTTACCTACAGATGTACTTGATAGTTGGCTGGCATGCTTTAATCCTTACTTGCTAGCAAGCTGCTCCTGTGTGGACAGATCACAGACAAATCACTCCAGCCCCACAGCCTGTGTCTCATGACTCTATAAACAAGGGGAGGGGGAAGAGGCAGGAGGGAGAGAAACACTGTGTGTGTAATCCCTTATCTTAGTAGCTAAGTATTGCTGGAGACTAGCGCTTGTATTATACAGATAGGAAGTTTTAACTCTGGATAATAACATTTATTGGCTAATTTAAAGGGGAACTGAAGAGAGAGGTATATGGAGGCTGTCATGTTTATTTCCTTTTAATCAATACCAGTTGCCTGGCAGCCCTGCTGGTCTATTTCTCTGCAGTAGTATCTGATTAAAACCAGAAACAAGCATGCAGCTAGTCTTGTCAGATCAGACTTATAAGTCTGAACCACTGAAACACCTGATCTGCTGCATGCTTGTTCAGGGGCTATGGCTAATAGTATTAGAGGCAGAGGATCAGCAGGGCTGCCAGGCAACTGGTATTGTCTAAAAGGAAATAAACATGACAGCCTCCATATACCTCTCTCTTCAGTTCCCCTTTAAAAGAAAACCAGTAAGGGACGGTTTACATGGATGCTTGGCGACGTCCTCCCGCCTTCCGTTCTGTGTCGTCACCGCTTCCTGCGGCGATCGGCGGCATCCCATCGCGATCGGCGGTTTTCGTCCCTGCAAGGGGACATGCAGACGCGGCGGTGTATCGAACCTAGAAGCCACATGCAGCTTCTAGGGTCGCCTGAAATGACGCAGTAAATCGCGATTGGAATGACGCGTTTGCGCAATCGACGGTAATGAGCGGGAACCGCACAGGGCTAAACGCTCCTATACACTTGAATGGAAAGGTTTAGTCGAAGAGTCCCGGACATTTAGCGGTAATCGCCGCCAAGCGTCCGTGGGAGCCGGCCCTAAGTTTTCAGCTGGTAAGCATTCTTCAGACTCTATTCTGTTGACTGACAATGTTAGAACTTACAATCAGAAAGAAGTAGAGAGATTTTTTTTTTTGCAAATTTAAGTGTCACCCAGAGACATTAATTACAGGGGATCTTGCAAGGATTGTGAGGTATTTATGGCAAATTGATAAGATCCTTGGTTCACGTCCAAGCAAAAATAAAAAACGAGATCTACTTAACTGGTGCTTCCTCCAGCCCCTGGCAGCCTATCTGTCCCTCGCTGCAGCTCTGATGTCCCGGGGTCCCCCGGGGGGGGTTAGAGGGAACTAGTGCCCCAGCATAGCGACACCACTGGCTGTGCCAATTCACATACTGTTGTCTCATTCTCCTTGACCTCCTACATCCTGCTCACTCAGAGTTTGTCTGAATCCCCTCCCCTTTTGTCACATGGGCGTGCAGATGGGAGACTGATCCCTCTGTCAGCCACACCTCCCTGCTGACGGATAGCCTATCATGGCCGTCATCTCTAGTTGCGCAGTTCACACTGAATGGATGATCAGAGGGGAGTGAGCAGGCACCAAGTAAATTATTTGTTTAAAGGACAACTGAAGTGAGAGGTATATGGAGGCTGCCATGTTTCCTTTTAAGCAATACCAGTTCCCTGGCAGCCCTGCTGATCCTCTGCCTCTAATACTATTAGCCATAGCCCCTGAACAAGCATGCAGCAGATCAGGTGTTTCTGACATTAATGTCAGATCTGACAAGATTAGCTGCATGCTTGTTTCTGGTGTTATTCAGACACTACTGCAGCCAAATAGATCAGGGCTGCCAGGCAACTGGTATTGTTTATGAGGAAATAAATATGGCAGCCTCCATGTACCTCTCACTTCCGTTCCCGTTTAAAGTTATTTTCTCTTACATGAAAAACGTGAGAAATGTTTGCTGTGTGATCTTCACCTCGTCTCCATTATTTACTGTCACGTTTGTTCTGATCTCTGCAGTAATCCATATTGTATTTGTTCTGCTAAGTTTTGGGTAATGTTGTGCAAATGTGCAGCAGGGAAATGCAATCGAGGGGGAGTGTCCACAGGGCGACGTAGGTGTGATGTCACGGGGTGGGCGGGGTGAGCGGGAAGAACAAAGCTATCGGCCGTCACTCGGCATATTGATCCTCCTGGCAGATTGCTGACTGGGTGGCTGTCGGGGATTATCGGCAGAGGCAGCTGTTATCGTCCGCCTCAGCTCACTTTATAGGGTTACTTAAAGAGGAACTCCAGTGAAAATAATGTAATTAAAAAAGTGCTTCATTTTTACAATAATGATGTATAAATGATTTAGTCAGTGTTTGCCCATTGTAAAATCTTTCCTCTCCCTGATTTACATCCTGACATTTATTACATGGTGACATTTTTACTGCTGGCAGGTGATGTAGCTTCTGCATGCTTTTTTGGCAGTTGGAAACAGCTGTAAACAGCTATTTCCCACAATGCAACAGGGTTCACAGACAGGAAACTGCCAGGAGTACCTCGGTCCTCAGAGTTTTTTGTGGGAGGGGTTTCACCACAATATCAGCCATACAGCGCCCCCTGATGGTCTGTTTGTGAAAAGGAATATATTTCTCATGTAAAAGGGGGTATCAGCTATTGATTGGGATAAAGTTCAATTCTTGGTCGGAGTTTCTCTTTAAGTGTAAAAAATAAATTGGTTTAAAGGATACCCGAAGTGACATATTGAGATAGACATAGGTAGGTACAGTGCCAAGCACACAAATAACTAGGCTGTGTTCCTTTTTTCTTTCTCTGCCTGAAAGAGTTAAATATCAGGTATGTAAGTGGCTGACTCAGTCCTGACTCAGACAGGAAGTGACTACAGTGTGACCCTCACTGATAAGAAATTCCAACTATAAAACACTTTCCTACCAGAAAATGGCTTCTGAGAGCAGGAAAGAGATAAAAAGGGTCAGAAGTTCATACATTTTAGCTCTGGCATACTTCAATGAATGTGTCATTGAGCAAAAACAATAAAACAGTTAAAACTGAAAAAGTAGATTTAAACATAAAATAAAACTGTGGAATATCTTAAAAAAGTAATTTTTAGGAGAAGGGAGATAGATACAATCGTTTATTTCATTAGTTTCTTTTCACCTCGGGTGTCCTTTAACTTACCTGGAGCTTCTTGCAGCCCCCCTGCATACACCCTGTGCCCGCGCAGTCCTTCCACAATGCTCCAGCCAGCAGTGGCGACTCCCTCAAAGCTGGACGGTCACCGCCATTCTCACACTACTGCGCATGTGTGACCCCGAGCTGCATGTATCCAGATTGCGCTGCCACTGCAGGGAGTGCTCTGCGCATGCAGAGGATTATCAAGTTAAACTGATTTATTTATTGTTTTTATACTTTAGATTTATTTTTAATCTACCATGTGTACGGGCCTCCAGATTGCCAGCACTCTTCTGGCAGTTGGAGGAATTACACCCGTCTCCACTGGGGTGGGATGAAGATAAGATCGTCCATTCTAACCACTTCTCAGAAAGCCCCCCAGCCCGCTATGGGGAGAGCGCGAGAGCAGCAGGAGGTGCTTCCGGAGTTTTGTGTTCCAAATATGTGATCCAAAATTATGTAAAATGGCCAGTCAGGAAGGGATGTTACCTTCGGTATGCAAATTTTATCCAACACCAAAGCAACGCGTTTCGCAGGGTGGATACCCACTTCCTCAGGTTATAGTGCCACAAAGCTCTGATAGTAGCATGTGAGCAGCTGCACACCTCTGAATCATGGTATTGGAGTATGTAATGCTCCTCCTACTATGACTTGTAGACAAGGGCTTGCTGCTGCCCTGTGAGCTCCTGTGAACAGGGCAGCATCGGTGGGTTTACAAGGCTCATGGGAAAGTTCCGTTTGACATACGCTGCGGAGGTGCAGCGATCCTATAAAGGGCTCCAGAACCCACTTGTTGCTAGGTAGAAGGAATTTCCAGCTTCTCGGCCCATGCGCTGGCGTCACCAGGTCACCGAGTTCCGTGTCACGGTAAGCCAATCCCTCTCTGGCATTCGTTCCACGTCGTGTAAATGTCAGTTCCAATCGTGTTTTACTTTACGGAGAGATTCTTAATTACTCTTAAATGTTTGTTTTCCCGGCTGGCAATTCCATTCAATTTTAAATCATTCGATTTCACAGCTGCGTTTCCACAGCGCTCTCGGAAATTCCAACTCCAAAAACACAGAAGAGCTTAATATGGCTTAATACCTCCAGCTACGTGATTTATGCCCCGGCGGCTGACACGAGGCAGGTGACGACGGAGAGCCTTCCCCGGAGACGCGAGACTTACGGTGGGAACTCCGGACTGTGGCAACTACACCTTCCCAGGAGACGCGAGACTTATGGGGGAACTCCGGACTGTGGCATCTACACCTTCCCAGGAGACGCGAGACTTACGGGGGAACTCCGGACTGTGGCAACTACACCTTCCCAGGAGACGCGAGACTTACGGGGGAACTCCGGACTGTGGCATCTACACCTTTCCAGGAGACGCGAGACTTACGGGGGAACTCCGCACTGTGGCCACTACATGCAGGTGACAACGGAGAGCCTGCCCCGGAGACACGGGACTTACGGGGGAACTCCGGACTGTGGCCACTACATACAGGTGACGACGGAGAGCCTGCCCCGGAGATGCGGGACTTACGCGGGAACTCCAGACTGTGGCCGCTACATACAGGTGACGACGGAGAGCCTGCCCCGGAGACACGGGACTTATGGGGGAACTCCGGACAGTGAGCACTACATGCAGGTGATGATGGAGAGCCTTCCCCAGAGACACGGGACTTAAGGGGAAACTCCGGACTGTGGCCACTTCATGCAGGTGATGAGGGAGAGCCTTCCCCGGAGACGTGAGACTTACGGGGGAACTCCGGACTGTGGGCACTACATGCAGGTGATGAGGGAGAGCCTGCCCTGGAGACGCGGGACTTATGGGGGAACTCCGGACTGTGGGTACTACATGCAGGTGATGAGGGAGAGCCTGCCCTGGAGACACGGGACTTATGGGGGAACTCCGGACAGTGAGCACTACATGCAGGTGATGATGGAGAGCCTTCCCCAGAGACACGGGACTTACGGGGAAACTCCGGACTGTGGCCACTTCATGCAGGTGATGAGGGAGAGCCTTCCCCGGAGACGCGAGACTTACGGGGGAACTCCGGACTGTGGGCACTACATGCAGGTGATGAGGGAGAGCCTTCCCCGGAGATGCGGGACTTTTGGGGGAACTCCAGACAGTGAGCACTAGATAGATGAGACATATTTCCTGCATACTAAGTGTTCCTGAGGCAAACCTCTTTGTGCGAAAACACAAATTTCCCTAAGAAGAGGGCAGCCTCCAGATCCTGTAACGGTTTCCCACCATTTCCTCCGGTCCCCCTTTGCTGAGTGCGGACCCCCCGGAGGATTCCAACAAGGGCTTGTCGGAATGAACAGACATGAGCGCGGCCATACTGCGCCTGCACAGCAAGTTTCTGTGCTACTCAGCAGGCGTGCACGCGCAAGTGCAGTACATGTCTACGTGTCACTGGGCAGGCATGCACGCGTGGGTACAGTACATGTCTCTGTGCCACTGGGCAGGCGTGCACGCGCGGGTGCAGTACATGTCTCTGTGCCACTGGGCAGGCGTGCACGCGCGGGTGCAGTACATGTCTCCATATCGCCAGGCAGGCGTGCACGCGCGGGTTCAATACATGTCTCCATATCGCCAGGCAGGCGTGCACGCGCGGGTTCAGTACATGTCTCCATATCACCGGGCAGCTGTGTTTGCAGTACATGTCTCCATATCACTGGGCAGGCGGGCATGCGCGGGTGCAGTACATGTCTCTGTATCACAGGGCAGGCGTGCACGCGCGAGTGCAGTACATGTCTCCGGATCACCGGGCAGGCGTGCACGCGCAAGTGCAGTACATGTCTCCGTATCACTGGGCAGGCGTGCACGCGCAGGTGCAGTACATGTCTCTGTGCCACTGGGCAGGCGTGCACGCGCGGGTGCAGTACATGTCTCTGTATCACTGGACAGGCGTGCACGCGCGAGTGCAGTACGTGTCTACGTGTCACTGGGCAGGCATGCACGCGTGGGTACAGTACATGTCTCTGTGCCACTGGGCAGGCGTGCACGCGCGGGTGCAGTACATGTCTCCATATCGCCAGGCAGGCGTGCACGCGCGGGTGCAGTACATGTCTCTGTATCACCGGGCAGGCGGGCACGCACGGGTGCAGTACATGTCTCTGTATCACCGGGCAGGCGTGCACGCACGGGTGCAGTACATGTCTCCGTATCACCGGGCAGGCGTGCACGCGCGGGTGCAGTACATGTCTCTGTATCACCGGGCAGGCGTGCACGCGCAGGTGCAGTACATGTCTCTGTATCACTGGACAGGCATGCACGCGCGAGTGCAATACATTTCTCTGTATCACTGGGCAGGCGTGCACGCGCGGGTGCAGTACATGTCTCTGTATCACCGGGCAGGCGTGCACGCGCGGGTGCAGTACATGTCTCTGTATCACCGGGCAGGCGTGCACGCGCGGGTGCAGTACATGTCTCTGTATCACTGGGCAGGCGTACACGCGCGGGTGCAGTACATGTCTCTGTATCACCGGGCAGGCGTGCACGCGCGGGTGCAGTACATGTCTCTGTATCACCGGGCAGGCGTGCACACGCGGGTGCAGTACATGTCTCTGTATCACCGGGCAGGCGTGCACGCGCGGGTGCAGTACATGTCTCTGTATCACCGAGCAGGCGTGCACGCGCGAGTGCAGTACATGTCTCTGTATCACTGGTCAGGCGTGCACGCGCGGGTGCAGTACATGTCTCTGTATCACTGGGCAGGCGTGCACGCGCGGGTGCAGTACATGTCTCCGTATCACCGGGCAGGCATGCACGCGCGAGTGCAGTACATTTCGCTGTATCACTGGGCAGGCGTGCACGCACGGGTGCAGTACGTCTCCGTATCACTGGGCAGGTGTGCACGCGCAGGTGCAGTACATGTCTCTGTATCACCGGGCAGGCGTGCACGCGCGGGTGCAGTACATGTCTCCGTATCACTGGGCAGGCGTGCACGCGCAGGTGCAGTACATGTCTCTGTATCACTGGGCAGGCGTGCGGGTGCAGTACATGTCTCCGTATCACCGGGCAGGCGTGCACGCGCAGGTGCAGTACATGTCTCTGTATCACTGGGCAGGCGTGCACGCGCGAGTGCAGTACATGTCTCTGTGTCACTGGGCAGGCGTGCACGTGCGGGTGCAGTACATGTCTCTGTATCACTGGACAGGCGTACACGCGCGAGTGCAGTACATGTCTCTGTATCACCGGGCAGGCGTGCACGCGCGAGTGCAGTACATGTCTCTGTATCACCGGGCAGGCGTGCACGCGCGGGTGCAGTACATGTCTCTGTATCACTGGACAGGCGTACACACGCGAGTGCAGTACATGTCTCCGTATCACCGGGCAGGCGTGCACGCGCGGGTGCAGTACATGTCTCCATATCGCCAGGCAGGCGTGCACGCGCAGGTGCAGTACATGTCTCTGTATCACCGGGCAGGCGTGCACGTGCGGGTGCAGTACATGTCTCTGTATCACCGGGCAGGCGTGCACACGCGGGTGCAGTACATGTCTCTGTATCACTGGGCAGGCGTGCGGGTGCAGTACATGTCTCTGTATCACCGGGCAGGCGTGCACACGCAGGTGCAGTACATGTCTCCGTATCACCGGGCAGGCGTGCACGCGCGGGTGCAGTACATGTCTCTGTATCACCGGGCAGACGTGCACGCGCGGGTGCAGTACATGTCTCCGTATCACCGGGCAGGCGTGCACACGCAGGTGCAGTACATGTCTCCGTATCACCGGGCAGGCGTGCGGGTGCAGTACATGTCTCTGTATCACCGGGCAGGCGTGCACACGCAGGTGCAGTACATGTCTCCGTATCACCGGGCAGGCGTGCACGCGCAGGTGCAGTACATGTCTCTGTATCACTGGGCAGGCGTGCGGGTGCAGTACATGTCTCCGTATCACCGGGCAGGCGTGCACGCGCAGGTGCAGTACATGTCTCTGTATCACTGGACAGGCGTGCGGGTGCAGTACATGTCTCCGGATCACCGGGCAGGCGTGCACGCGCAGGTGCAGTACATGTCTCCGTATCACTGGGCAGGCGTGCACGCGCAGGTGCAGTACATGTCTCTGTATCACTGGACAGGCGTGCGGGTGCAGTACATGTCTCCGGATCACCGGGCAGGCGTGCACGCGCGGGTGCAGTACATGTCTCTGTATCACCGGGCAGGCGTACACACGCGAGTGCAGTACATGTCTCTGTATCACTGGGCAGGCGTGCACGCGCGGGTGCAGTACATGTCTCTGTATCACCGGGCAGGCGTGCACGCGCGGGTGCAGTACATGTCTCCGTATCACCGGGCAGGCGTGCACGCGCAGGTGCAGTACATGTCTCTGTATCACCGGGCAGGCGTGCGGGTGCAGTACATGTCTCTGTATCACTGGGCAGGTGTGCACGCGCAGGTGCAGTACATGTCTCTGTATCACCGGGCAGGCGTGCACACGCGGGTGCAGTACATGTCTCTGTATCACTGGGCAGGCGTGCACGCGCGGGTGCAGTACATGTCTCCGTATCACCGGGCAGGCGTGCACACGCGGGTGCAGTACATGTCTCTGTATCACCGGGCAGGCGTGCACACGCGGGTGCAGTACATGTCTCTGTATCACCGGGCAGGCGTGCACACGCGGGTGCAGTACATGTCTCTGTATCACCGGGCAGGCGTGCACACGCGGGTGCAGTACATGTCTCTGTATCACCGGGCAGGCGTGCACGCGCGAGTGCAGTACATGTCTCTGTATCACTGGGCAGGTGTGCACGCGCGGGTGCAGTACATGTCTCTGTATCACCGGGCAGGCGTGCACGCGCAGGTGCAGTACATGTCTCTGTATCACTGGGCAGGCGTGCACGCGCGGGTGCAGTACATGTCTCTGTATCACTGGGCAGGCGTGCACGCGCGGGTGCAGTACATGTCTCCGGATCACCGGGCAGGCGTGCACGCGCGGGTGCAGTACATGTCTCTGTATCACTGGACAGGCGTACACACGCGGGTGCAGTACATGTCTCTGTATCACTGGACAGGCGTGCACGCGCGAGTGCAGTACATGTCTCCGGATCACCGGGCAGGCGTGCACGCGCAGGTGCAATACATGTCTCTGTATCACTGGGCAGGCGTGCACGCGCAGGTGCAGTACATGTCTCTGTATCACTGGACAGGCGTGCACGCGCGGGTGCAGTACATGTCTCTGTATCACTGGGCAGGCGTGCACGCGCAGGTGCAGTACATGTCTCTGTATCACTGGACAGGCGTGCACGCGCGGGTGCAGTACATGTCTCCGGATCACCGGGCAGGCGTGCACGCGCAGGTGCAATACATGTCTCTGTATCACTGGGCAGGCGTGCGGGTGCAGTACATGTCTCTGTATCACTGGACAGGCGTGCACGCGCAGGTGCAGTACATGTCTCTGTATCACTGGGCAGGTGTGCACGCGCGGGTGCAGTACATGTCTCTGTATCACCGGGCAGGCGTGCACGCGCAGGTGCAGTACATGTCTCTGTATCACTGGGCAGGCGTGCACGCGCAGGTGCAGTACATGTCTCTGTATCACTGGGCAGGCGTGCACGCGCAGGTGCAGTACATGTCTCTGTATCACTGGGCAGGCGTGCACGCGCGAGTGCAGTACATGTCTCCGGATCACCGGGCAGGCGTGCACGCGCAGGTGCAATACATGTCTCTGTATCACTGGGCAGGCGTGCGGGTGCAGTACATGTCTCTGTATCACTGGACAGGCGTACACGCGCGAGTGCAGTACATGTCTCCGGATCACCGGGCAGGCGTGCACGCGCAGGTGCAATACATGTCTCTGTATCACTGGGCAGGCGTGCACGCGCAGGTGCAGTACATGTCTCTGTATCACTGGACAGGCGTACACGCGCGGGTGCAGTACATGTCTCTGTATCACTGGACAGGCGTACACGCGCGAGTGCAGTACATGTCTCCGGATCACCGGGCAGGCGTGCACGCGCAGGTGCAGTACATGTCTCTGTATCACTGGACAGGCGTACACGCGCGAGTGCAGTACATGTCTCCGGATCACCGGGCAGGCGTGCACGCGCAGGTGCAATACATGTCTCTGTATCACTGGGCAGGCGTGCACGCGCAGGTGCAGTACATGTCTCTGTATCACTGGACAGGCGTACACGCGCGAGTGCAGTACATGTCTCCGGATCACCGGGCAGGCGTGCACGCGCAGGTGCAGTACATGTCTCTGTATCACTGGGCAGGCGTGCACGCGCGAGTGCAGTACATGTCTCCGTATCACCGGGCAGGCGTGCACGCGCAGGTGCAGTACATGTCTCTGTATCACTGGGCAGGCGTGCACGCGCGGGTGCAGTACATGTCTCTGTATCACTGGACAGGCGTGCACACGCGAGTGCAGTACATGTCTCTGTGTCACTGGGCAGGCGTGCACGCGCGAGTGCAGTACATGTCTCCGTATCACTGGGCAGGCGTGCACGCGCGGGTGCAGTACATGTCTCCGTATCACCGAGCAGGCGTGCACACGCGAGTGCAGTACATGCCAGAAGAGGTCCCGATGTTCCAGAGGGCCCCGACCGGCGGTGTGGGAGGATCCAGCAGCTTACTTCTCCTTAGGCAAGTTTTTGCCTTTTTGTCCTTCTTGATGCCGTCTCTTTAAGCTGCATGCACACATGAGATAAAATATTTGAAAATTGAATGATAAAGGATCTGCTGATAATTGTTCTAAAATAGTTTGCAGAAGTCACTCTGTCCTCCCATAGCTATTCCTGCATAGCCTGGAGAATTTTGGCTACTCTAACACTTACTTACGTCATGAGATGTAACGATATACAGTAAAGAAAGAAACCCTGGTGTCTCTCAGGAGGTGAAGGAGATCTCCAATATATGACCGTTGATGATGCTATGGTACCTGACTGGACACTTTTTGCTCAAATTTAAATAAAAATAGAGAAATGTTTTTTCCCACAATAATGCCTTTTGTACATCGTCTTATTATCTTTTAAAGCGGGATTGTCACCATGAAAGTCACATTTTAACAGCAACTGGTCTGAGTGTATTAAGTGATAAAGATGCGAATCCTGCATTCAAAACTTTCAAAACTTGTTCTGCTGTTATGTTTGCTGTTATGTTTGGAGTTATCACATACTTTAGGAGCACTGACCCTTTAAAGAGACACTGAAGCGAAAAAAAATATATGATATAATGAATTGGTTGTGTACTATGAATAATTACTAGAAGATTAGCAGCAAAGAAAATATTCTCATATTTTTATTTTCAGGTATATAGTGTTTTTTCTAACATTGCATCATTCTCTAATATGTGCAGATTACACAACACTCAGCATTCAAAATGATTCTTTCAGAGCAGTCTGTGAAGTGATGACCTCTCCTCTGCCAGAGGAAAAGTAAATAGTTAACTAACAGTTGAGATAATAAAAGTCAGAAAACAGCCCTCTCCACGAGTTTTGAAAGTCGTAGAGATAATGGCTTTTTTGTATAGAGATAACTGGAGTTTCTTAACTCTTCCTGTACTGGAAACAATTAGACTGATGTATCTGATCTTAATGTTTTACTTCTTTGCTGTACTACACATACAAATCATAATATCATAGTTTTTTTTCGCTTCAGTGTCTCTTTAATTACCATTGCCAAACAGTTGCATGCTGGGGGTTCTTTTTATCTATAATATATTCCTCCTCTTCCCTTTATTTCCCTGCCTAGCTGAAACATGATCCTCTGCTCACTTCTGTTTACAAGCAAGGCTGAGGTGACTCAGCGATTGGAGGAGAAAAGAAAAAAATGTTAAGGGAAGAAATGACATCAGTATTTAGCCTCAAACTGTAGGCAAAAAGACATGGTTCCCACCAGGAACAGAATTCTATTAATTTACTATATAAAATTCACTGAAAGCAAAATGTGGACAGTACAATACATGTGTTATGTAAGTAGATCAAGTATTTATCTACTTATACAGTGGGATGCGAAAGTTTGGGCAACCTTGTTAATCGTCATGATTTTCCTGTATAAATCGTTGGTTGTTACGATAAAAAATTTTCATTTAAATATATCATATAATAGACACACACCATGATATCTGAGATGTGAAATGAAGTTTATTGCATTTACAGAAAGCGTGCAATAATTGTTTAAATAAAATCAGGCAGATGCATACATTTGGGCACTGTTGTCAAGTTATTGATTCCAAAACCTTTAGAACTAATTATTGGAACTCTCAATAGAGGTGGGCGAACAGTTTGGCTGTGTTAGCCGAACTGTTCGGGCTGCCCAATCTGTCATTTATCTATGCCTCTTACTACTTCCGGGTCGCAATGACCCGGAGTAGTACGTCTGCGCTGCCCGGCGGAGCGTGTCCTAGCGACGCGCTCCCGTTGCCGGGCACTTTCTGCGCATGTGCGTGACGTCACTCATGACGTCACGCATATGCGCAGAAAGTGCCCGGCAACGGGAGCGCGTCGCTAGGACGCGCTCCGCCCGGCAGCGCAGACGTACTACTCCGGGTCATTGCGACCCGGAAGTAGTAAGAGGCATAGATAAATGACAGATTGGGCAGCCCGAACAGTTCGGCTAACACAGCCAAACTGTTCGCCCATCTCTAACTCTCAATGGCTTGGTAAGCTCAGTGACCCCTGACCAACCTACACAGGTGACTCCAATTATGAGAAAGAGTATTTAAGGTGGGTCCGTTGTAAGTTTCCATCTTCTTAATTTTCTCTGAAGAGTAGCAACATAGGGGTTTTAAAACAACTCTCAAATGACCTGAAGACAAAGATTGTTCACCATCATGGTTTAGGGGAAGGATACAGAAAGCTGTCTTAGAGATTTCAGCTGTCTGTTTCCACAGTTAGGATCATATTGAGGAAATGGAAGACCACAGGCTCAGTTCAAGTTAAGGCTTGAAGTGGCAGACCAAGAATAATCTCAGAAAGACAGAAGCGATGAATGGTGATAACAGTCAGAGTCAACCCACAGACCAGCACCAAAGACCTACAACATCATCTTGCTGTATATGGAGTCACTTGTGTAAAGTGCGCCGAATGGTTGAACGATGGTTCAACCATTCGGCGCACTTTACACAAGGAGATGCTGTATGAAGAGGAATCTTTTTCTCCGCCTACAGCACAAACCGAGCCGTTTGAGGTATGCTAAAGCACATTTGGACAAGCCAGCTTCATTTTGGAATAAGGTGCTGTGTGGACTGATGAAACTAAAATTGAGTGATTTGTGCATAACAAGGGGCGTTATACATGGAGGAAAAAGAACACAGCATTCCAAGAAAAACACCTGGTACCTACAGTAAAATATGGTGGTGGTTCCATCATGCTGTGGCGATGTGTGGCCAGTGCAGGGACTGGGGATCTTGTCAAAGTTGTGGGACGCATGGATTCCACTCAGTATCAGCAGATTCTGGAGACCAATGTCCAGGAATCAGTGACAAGTCTGAAGCTGCGCCGGGGCTGGATCTTTCCACAAGACAACAACCCTAAACACTGCTCAAAATCCACTAAGGCATTCATGCAGAGGAACAAGTACAACGTTCTGGAATGGCCATCTCAGTCCCCAGACCTGAATATAATTGAAAATCTGTGGTGTGAGCTAAAGAGAGCTGTCCATGCTCGGAAGCCATCAAACCTGAATGAACTAGAGATGTTTTGTAAAGAGGAATGGTCCAAAATACCTTCAGCCAGAATCCAGACTCTTATTGGAACCTACAGGAAGCGTTTAGAGGCTGTCATTTCTGGAAAAGGAGGATCTACTTAATTAATTTCATTTCTTTTTGTGATGCCCAAATTTATGCACCTGCCTAATTTTGTTTAAACAATTATTGCACACTTTTTGTAAATCCAATAAACTTAAAGGGGAACTGAAGAGAGAGGTATATGAAGGCTGTCATGTTTATTTCCTAATCAATACCAGTTGCCTGGCAGCCCTGCTGATCTATTTCTCTGCAGTAGTATCTGAATAACACCAGAAACAAGCATGCAGCTAGTCCTGTCAGATCTGACTTTAAAGTCTGAACCACTGAAACACCTGATCTGCTGCATGCTTGTTCAGGGGCTATGGCTAATAGTATTAGAGGCAGAGGATCACCAGGACTGCCAGGCAACTGGTATTGCTTAAAAGGAAATAAACATGACAGCCTCCATATACCTCTCTTCAGTTCCCCTTTAATTTCACGTCTCAAAATATCACTGTGTGTGTCTCCTATATGACATATTTAACTGACATTTTTTATCGTAACAACCAACGATATATACAGGAAAATCATGACGATTAACAAGGTTGCCCAAACTTTCGCATCCCACTGTATATGTGTTTTTTTCCCAGACATAGTATAGCTAATCCTCCTGCTTTAAGAGACACCTATGTCATTACTTTATGTCAAAATTTGCCAGGGGTATGAATAATTTTGGGCAGCACAGTATATGCAACTACAGGCCTTTTTACTGCATTCTGCTATATGTCACTACAGGGCCTCTTTACTACATTCTGTTATATGTCACTACAGGGCCTCTTTACTGCATTCTGCTATGTGTCACTACAGGGCCTGTTTACTGCATTCTGCTATATGTTGCTACAGGGCCTCTTTACTGCATTCTGCTATATGTCACTACAGGGCCTCTTTACTGCATTCTGCTATATGTTGCTACAGGGCCTCTTTACTGTATTCTCCAATACGTCACTACAGGGCCTCTGTACTGCATTCTGCTATATGTCACTACAGGGCCTCTATACTGCATTCTGCTATACGTCACTACAGGGCCTCTGTACTGCATTCTGCTATATGTCACTACAGGGCCTCTATACTGCATTCTGCTATATGTCACTACAGGGCCTCTTTACTGCATTCTGCTATATGTCACTACAGGAACTCTTTACTGCATTCTGCTATATGTCACTACAGGGCCTCTTTACTGCATTCTGCTTCTATATGTCACTACAGGGCCTCTTTACTGCATTCTGCTATATGTCACTACAGGACCTCTTTACTGCATTCTGCTATATGTCACTTCAGGGACTCTTTACTGCATTCTGCTATATGTCACTACAGGGCCTCTTTACTGCATTCTGCTATATGTCACTTCAGGGCCTCTTTACTGCATTCTGCTATATGACACTACAGGGCCTCTTTACTGCATTCTGCTATATGTCACTACAAGGCCTCTTTACTGCATTCTGCTATATGTCACTACAGGGCCTCTTTACTGCATTCTGCTATATGTCACTACAGGACCTCTTTACTGCATTCTGCTATATGTCACTACAGGGCCTCTTTACTGCATTCTGCTATATGTCACCACAGTGCCTCTTTACTGCACTCTACTACATGTAACTACAGGGCCTCTTTACTGCATTCTGCCATATGTTGCTACAGGGCCTCTTTACTGCATTCTCCTATACATCACTATAGGGCCTCTGTACTGCATTCTGCTGTATGTCACTACAGGGCCTCTTTACTGCATTCTGCTATATGTCACCACAGTGCCTCTTTACTGCATTCTGCTATATGTCACTACAGGGCCTCTTTACTGCATTCTGTTATATGTCACCACAGTGCCTCTTTACTGCATTCTGCTATATGTCACTACAGGGCCTCTTTACTGCATTCTGCTATATGTCACTACAGGGCCTCTGTACTGCATTCTGCTATATGTCACTACAGGGCCTCTTTACTGCACTCTACTACATGTAACTACAGGGCCTATTTACTGCATTCTGCTATATGTCACTACAGGGCCTCTTTACTGCATTCTGCTATATGTCACCACAGTGCCTCTTTACTGCACTCTACTACATGTCACTACAGGGCCTCTTTACTGCACTCTACTAAATGTCACTACAGGACCTCTTTACTGCATTCTACTATATGTCACTACAGGGCCTCTTTACTGCATTCTGCTATATGTCACTACAGGGCCTCTTTAGTGCATTCTGCTACATGTCACTACAGGGCCTCTTTATTGCATTCTGCTATATGCCACTACAGGGCCTCTTTACTGCATTCTGCTATAGGTCACTACAGGGCCTCTTTACTGCATTCTGCTATATGTCACTACAGGGCCTCTTTACTGCATTCTGCTATATGTCACTACAGGGCCTCTTTACTGCATTCTGCTATATGTCACTACAGGGCCTCTTTACTGCATTCTACTATATGTCACTACAGGGCCTCTTTACTGCATTCTACTATATGTCACTACAGGGCCTCTTTACTGCATTCTGCTATATGTCACTACAGGGCCTCTTTACTGCATTCTGCTATATGTCACTACAGGGCCTCTTTAAACATTTTACAGTATGTGCAGCAACGACTGCTATTCTGGTTCTTTTGTTCTGTATATTATATTTCCAGTCCGCTTTTAGTAGCGGTGTAACCCAGTGTGCTATAATGACCACTGGATATAACACAGCAGAGTACTGGCCAGGTAGTCAGGGCCTCTCAGTGATTATCATGAGGGCCGTGTTGCCCTTTTGCCTGCAGGTTGCCTGTAAGGCCCATAGGATAGACTGACGCTGACAGATCTAAGCAGGGGCAATCAATCAGCAAGTCAATGAACAGTCGCCATGGCAACATAATAAACTGGATCCGTGCGAGCTGGTGAACCTCTCAGTGCCAGAATGTTTGATAATTACACAGGGCAAGGCCTGCAATTACTGGCATGGCTGATATCTGCCCCTCCCTGCTCTATAAATATCTCTTTACAAATCCGTCCTCGCGTTCGCTGGTGTCCTTTCCCGGTGACTAACCATCGTTCTCCGGAGAGCAATATTCATGTCGGACATTCTCGGCTACCTGCCCGTCCAGCGCGCTCCTGATCCCCGCCCAGCCCATCCACGCGATGACATCATGGCGTTCTTCTGGGGGCTCATATATCTCAGCCGCCCGCTGACGTGTCTCTGGCAGCTTCTCTGTAACACATATAGAACTAATGAGGAGAAAACGGCATTGATGATCTGCACACGCCACAGAGCCAGAGGAACGATGATCTGATGATGGCGGGGGCAGGGGACACTGGTGACAAGGGACAATATATCGGGTCTTGTCACCTCAGGGGGCTGGCAGGAAGATTAGGCCGTCTACACATGATTTCCACATCTGTGCGATTATAAATCAAATATTATTTTATTCTTATTTACTTGTGTGCAGACTAACACTAACCTACCTTCACCTGAAGACTAACACTAACCTACCCTCACCAGAGGACTAACACTAACCTACCTTCACCTGAAGACTAACACTAACCTACCCTCACCAGAGGACTAACACTAACCTACCATTACCTGAGGACTAACTAACCTTCCCTCACCTGAGGACTAACACTAACCTACCTTCACCTGAAGACTAATACTAACCTACTCCTCACCAGAGGACTAACACTAACCTACCATTACCTGAGGACTAACACTAACCTACCCTCACCAGAGGACTAACACTAACCTACCATTACCTGAAGACTAACACTACCCTACCCTTACCTGAAGACTAACACTACCCTACCCTTACCTGAGGACTAACACTAACCTACCATTAACTGTAGACTAACACTAACCTTCCCTCACCTGAGGACTAACACTAACCTACCATTACCTGAAGACTAACACTAACCTACTCCTCACCTGAGGACTAACACTAACCTACCATTACCTGAAGACTAACACTAACCTTCCCTCACCTGAGGACTAACACTAACCTACCATTACCTGAAGACTAAAACTAACCTTCCCTCACCTGAGGACTAACACTAACCTACTCCTCACCTCAAGACTAACACTAACCTACCATTACCTGAGGACTAACACTGACCTACTCCTCACCTGAGGACTAACACCAACCTACTATTACATGAAGACTAACACTAACCTTCCCTCACCTGAGGACTAACCTACCATTAACTGAAGACTAACACTAACCTTCCCTCACCTGAGGACTAACACTAACCTACCATTACCTGAAGACTAACACTAACCTACTCATCACCTGAGGACTAACACTAACCTACCATTACCTGAAGACTAACACTAACCTTCTCTTACCTGAGGACTAACACTAACCTACCCTAACCTACCATTAACTGAAGACTAACACTAACCTTCCCTCACCTGAGGACTAACACTAACCTACCATTAACTGTAGACTAACATTAACCTTCGCTCACCTGAGGACTAACACTAAACTACCATTACCTGAAGACTAACACTAACCTACTCCTCACCTGAGGACTAACTAACCTACCCTCACCTGAGGACTAACACTAACCTTCCATCACCTGAGGACTAACACTAACCTACTCATCACTTGAGGACTAACACTAACCTACCATTACCTGAGGACTAACACTAACCTTCCCTCACCTGAGGACTAACACTAACCTACCATTAACTGAAGACTAACATTAACCTTCGCTCACCTGAGGACTAACACTAACCTACCCTCACCTGAAGACTAATACTAATCTACCCTCACCTGAAGCCTAACACTAACCTACTCCTCACCTGAGGACTAACCTACCCCTCACCTGAGGACTAACACTAACCTACCCTCACCTGAAGACTAACACTAACCTTCCATCTCCTGAGGACTAACACTAACCTACCATTACCTGAAGACTAACACTAACCTACCCTACCCTGAAGACTGATCCAATCCAATCATCACCTGAGCAGGGCCTGACCATCCATGAAACCTACCATGAGGCATAATTAACGCAGGTGTGAGCACGGGAGACAGGGGGTTACTTACCCAGAAGTCCGTCAGCTTCTATGCGTCTCAATCCACGCACATGCAACCTCTGGGATGCGTTCCAACACTCGCTACCACACTTCCATTTTCAAGCCGGAAGGCAGAGGTGCGGTAGTGAGTCGTGCAGCGCATCACTTAGGTCGCAAGTGCGTGGATTGAGACGCATAGAAGCCCACGGACTTCTAGGTAAGTAACCCCCTGTCTCCCATGCTCACACCTGCGTTAATTATGCCTCATTTTAATTTAGAATTCGAATGGCTTGCTACTCGGAAGCCCATCGCTGCCGGTGAGTTCTGGAGCCCCCGTGTGTTCTGGAGCTGGTGAGTCCTGGAGCTGGTGAGTTCTGGAGCCCCTGTGTGTTCTGGAGCTGGTGAGTTCTGGAGCCCCTGTGTGTTCTGGAGCCGGTGAGTTCTGGAGCCCCCGTGTGTTCTGGAACTGGTGAGTTCTGGAGCTGGTGAGTCCTGGAGCTGGTGAGTTCTGGAGCCGGTGAGTTCTGGAGCCCCCGTGTTCTGGAGCCGGTGAGTTCTGGAGCCCCTGTGTGTTCTGGAGCCGGTGAGTTCTGGAGCCCCCGTGTGTTCTGGAACTGGTGAGTTCTGGAGCTGGTGAGTCCTGGAGCCGGTGAGTTCTGGAGCCCCCGTGTTCTGGAGCCGGTGAGTTCTGGAGCCCCCATGTTTCTGAAGCCAATTTGGTCAAATACTGCTCGCTCCACTGCCGAAGGATGCTTTGGAAAGGCTTCTGGAGCCTGAGTGTTCCTGAAGACTGGCCACATGATACTGCGCATGCGCGAGCGCCCTCTCTCACACACTCACACATGCTCAGTATGGAGACACTTGTCCCCGGGAGGACTCGGCACCCAAAGACTTCCGAAGTCTCCTCCGGTGGTGGATTCAAACACGGGAGCCAGCGCTGCACCGAGGGCACCAGGAGAGGAGAGGGAAGGCTCTATAGGACCTATTGAGCCTTCCCTTTCCTCTCCCGATGCAGCGCTGGCTCCCGTGTTTGTGCTTAATAAAGTGCTTGCTTCGTTTTTTTTTGTTTTGTTTTTTGGGCGATTGCCGGACCCTTAATTACACCTCCCTCCGAATTGCTACAACTTGGACAGGGAATAGTGTCTAACACCGCCGGTGAGGTTAGCGGCAGCAGGGAGAGCCGTCATTTGGCTCTCCCAGTGCCCAACTCACCAGCGGCCGAACTACACGTACGCGGGGCAAACCCTCAGATGCCTGCGCCCTTCCCAGCGGAAATGATTATATCGGTACTAATGTGCCCCTCACCCATTTCCACAAACAGTTAAAGCAGAAATAAAAACAACCCCGTCAAACAGACCTTTATTATTCTAAATCAACTATAAATACTTACCTGTCATTAATGATCCTGTTCCGATTCCAGGAGCTCCTCCCACAAATCCAGGCACCGGGTTTGCTTTATACGCTGTGTATTGTGGGATATTTGGGGCTCTGTACATCTGAAGTCGGAAGGTCAGATACACTTCTGCGGATCCTTTATAACCAAATTTACAGACTCTTCACAGATTTTATACTAACAGACGCCACATTTATTTGGCGTAACATTTAAAGAGAACCTGTACTGAGTAAAATTATTTAAAATAAACACATGAGGTTACTTCAAATGAACATTACATAGTTACCTTGCCATCAGTTCCTCTGAGAAGCTCACTATTTTCTTCTGACAATAATCCCTTCCAGTTCTGACAATATTTTGTCAGAACTGAAATATATCAGTTGCTGTCAGTAAAATATCAGTTGCTGTCAGTTATAGCTGAGAGGAGAACTGATGTGTCCATGTTTCCCTATGGCTCAAGTGAGCGATGTTACAGTTTAACTGCGTGCTGACCAGAAAGCTGTTATGGAGTAATGGCCATTTTCAAAATGGAGGACGGAAAATTCCCTTGAACACAGTGAACAGACAGGATGCAGGAGAGGATAAATAGATTGAGGAGTAGACTACACAGGAGGTAAGTATGACTTGTGTATGGTTATTTTGACTTTTTATGTTCAGTTCAGGTTTTCTTTAAGACTTTGTGTTGGGTAAAAGTAATTTCTTCCAACAATGTTCACAGATAGATTAATATACTTTTTGTATTAAATTCCAGCCGCGTATTGTACGCAATCTGCGGGAATCGGTTACGTATTGTACGCCATCTGCGGAAATCGGTTACGTATTGTACGCCATCTGCGGAAATCGGTTACGTATTGTACGCCATCTGCGGAAATCGGTTACGTATTGTACGCCATCTGCGGGAATCGGTTACGTATTGTACGTTATCTGCGGGAATCGGTTACGTATTGTACGCCATCTGCGGGAATCGGTTACGTATTGTACTCCATCTGCGGGAATCGGTTACGTATTGTACGCCATCTGCGGGAATCGGTTACGTATTGTACTCCATCTGCGGGAATCGGTTACGTATTGTACGCCATCTGCGGGAATCGGTTACGTATTGTACGCCATCTGCGGGAATCGGTTACGTATTGTACGTTATCTGCGGGAATCGGTTACGTATTGTACGCCATCTGCGGGAATCGGTTACGTATTGTACTCCATCTGCGGGAATCGGTTACGTATTGTACTCCATCTGCGGGAATCGGTTACGTATTGTACGCCATCTGCGGGAATCGGTTACGTATTGTACGTTATCTGCGGGAATCGGTTACGTATTGTACGCCATCTGCGGGAATCGGTTACTATTGTACGCCATCTGCGAGAAGCGGTTACGTATTGTACGCCATCTGCGGGAATTGGTTACGTATTGTACGCCATCTGCGGGAATCGGTTACGTATTGTACGCCATCTGTGGGAATCCGTTACGTATTGTACGCCATCTGCGGGAATCGGTTACTTATTGTACGCCATCTGCGGGAATCGGTTACGTATTGTACGCCATCTGCGGGAATCTGTTACGTATTGTACGCCATCTGCGGGAATCGGTTACGTATTGTACGCCATCTGCGGGAATCGGTTACGTATTGTACGCCATCTGCGGGAATCGGTTACGTATTGTACGCCATCTGCGGGAATCGGTTACGTATTGTACGCCATCTGCGGGAATCGGTTACGTATTGTACGCCATCTGCGGGAATCGGTTACGTATTGTACGCCATCTGCGGGAATCGGTAAAACTTTGGCTCCAGTTACATGAACAAAAAATGACCAGATATTAAGAGTGTAAATGTGGGGAGAGCTGGAATCGTGATCTGCTCAATAAACGGTGAAATGATTGACCTGAGAACATTGGCCGAGTAAACGACTTTCTGCCCGGAGCGCAGTAAATGTCTTATATGGCAAATTTATGGGTTGTTAGTATAAAATCTGTGGAGGGCTTATAAAGAGAACTTGAAGTGAGAACTATATGGAAGCTGCCATATAAATTTCTTATAAACAATGCAGATTGCCTGGCTATCCTGCTGAACCTCTGCCTAAAATACGTGTAGCCATAGCCCCTGAACAAGCATGCAGCAGATCAGGTGACTGAAGTGTGACTGGATTAGCTGTATGCTCGTTTCAGGTGTGTGATTCAGACACTACTGCAGCCAAATAGATCAGCAGGACAACCAGGCAACTGGTATTGCTTAACAGGAAATAAACATGGCGGCCTTAATATCTCTCTCACTACAGGGGTACTTTAAAGCATTCACCCCGTGAACTCCTGCCTGTGATCTGTATTAGTAATAACAGGAAGTTTTTCTGACGCATGTGTATAATCTCCTGGCTGTAATCTGTATTAGTAATTACGGGAAGGTTTGCTGACATATATAAATCTCCTGCCTGTAATCTGTATTAGTAATAACAGGAAGCTCTGCTGACATGTGTGTATAATCTCCTGCATGTAATCTGTATTAGTAATAACAGGAAGCTCTGCTGACGCGTGTGTATAATCTCCTGCCTGTAATCTGTATTAGTAATAACAGGAAGCTCTGCTGATGCGTGTGTATAATCTCCTGACTGTAATCTGTATTAGTAATAACAGGAAGCTCTGCTGACATGTGTGTATAATCTCCTGCCTGTAATCTGTGTTGGTAATAACAGGAAGCTCTGCTGACGCGTGTGTATAATCTCCTGCCTGTAATCTGTATTAGTAATAACAGGAAGCTCTGCTGACGTGTGTGTATAATCTCCTGCCTGTAATCTGTGTTGGTAATAACAGGAAGCTCTGCTGACGCGTGTGTATAATCTCCTGCCTGTAATCTGTATTAGTAATAACAGGAAGCTCTGCTGACGTGTGTGTATAATCTGACTGTAATCTGTATTGGTAAAAACAGGGAGCTCTGCTGACACGTGTGTATAATCTCCTGCCTGTAATCTATATTGGTAATAACAGGAAGCTCTGCTGACGCGTGTTTATAATCTCCTGCCTGTAATCTGTATTAGTAATAACAGGAAGCTCTGCTGACGCGTGTGTATAATCTCCTGCCTGTAATCTGTATTAGTAATAACAGGAAGCTCTGCTGACGTGTGTGTATAATCTCCTGCCTGTAATCTGTATTAGTAATAACAGAATGCTCTGCTGACGCATGTCTCCTCTCCTCCCCCTCTCCGCAGTTTGCCGTTCCGCACAGCGATGAATGGAGCCGCCTCGCTCGCACTTTGGTGGAGATCAGAGCCAATCGGGGAGACGGAGAAGAAGAAGCTGTGGAACTGTCCACCTGATGTGCCGAGAGCCGTGGTTATCCGTAGCCGAATGTACCAGTGACTCCATTCCTGTCTGTTATTTTCCGAAGTGACAGTCCTTTTTCATTCCCAGCTTTGTGTCTGAACGTCGCCGGACTGGCTGGCAGCTCCTCCTGTCTCCTGAAATGTGCAGACGCTGAGCTGCCGCGCTCCCCAGCCTGCAAACACGCCACCGGGTGCCAGTATTTTAATTAAACGAGTCTATCTGAGTCAGCACACCACTAATTCATGGTTATGAGCTTCGCAGGGAATTGTGCGCTCGATGGGGTGACGTCAGCTCTAAAGAGTCCCTGTATGGCCAGCATGGTGTCTGCTATCGCTAGGTGGCTATAAGGAGGCGGCACGACAAAGGCTGAGGTCGAGGACTCCAAAGAACAAGCGCTTCCCCGACGGATGCCACCAAAGAAGAGCTGCAGCCAAGATGCTCTATTCCAGACTATAGATCAGATAACTGTATCCTAAAAACTCAGCACAAGCAGGGGAGCGGACAAACGTCACTGTGGGGTGTACAACCAGCAAGCAGAACCCTGCAGCCCCCAGCACTCACAAAGACAAGGTGACCGTCACCAAGAATACAAGCACTAGTGAGTATGCAGGTAAGTACACCTCAAACCTTTATTGTAACACTATTACAAGTAGAAACGATCACTCAAATTGTGGGTCCTGCACCACAGGGATCTATTCAATCAATCATACAAATGGTAAAAACCTTGACATGTCCACTCTCAGTTCCGACCGGTTTCGGCTTTTGCCGTCCTCAGAGTGACCCCTAAGGACGGCAAAAGCTGAAACCGGTCGGGACTGACTAGAGAGTGGACATCTCAAGGTTTTTACCATTTGTATGATTGATTGAATAGATCCCTGTGGTGCAGGACCCACAATTTGAGTGATCGTTTCTACTTGTAATAGTGTTGTTACGATAAAGATTTGTGGAGTACTTACCTGCATACGCATCAGTGCTGTTACCCCTGGTGATGGTCACCTTGTAGGCACCGGGGGCTGCAGGATTCTGCTCACTAAAGCTGGTTGAACATCCCACAGTGACGTTTGTCTGTACCTTTTTTTTTTTTAATGGAGGGGGGGGGGGGGGGGTATATAAGGTCAAGGAATGACAGCCCCAAAGTGAGTTAATTTGCTCCTTATTTATTGCCGTCAACACCCAATCCAGCGTACCGAATGACTAAATCATGACACCGGAACACATGCAATAATCTCATCGGTATTTAGCTGTGTTTAGAGGCCCATTAATGGTAAAATATTTTCCTCAGATGCGATCATTCAATCAGATTTGCGGAATCGTATGTCATCGGAAGGTAATTATCAATTATTCCCATAGACAGGTCAATCGGGGCACCTTACGATTGTAAAATCCAACATTCCAATCGTCAAAGTTCTGATTTCCAATCCACTATAGAATCATTTCATGTCGATTTTTTCCATATGTTGCCTGGTTTTCTTTACAATTTGACCGGGGAACGTGTGGGAGATGTGCCTACACCGGGCGTCCCTTTAAAAGATGTAATCTACGATTATTATGTCCAACCGAAGCCTCCCACCTGAATGCTAATTTATGCAATTTCTGCTAGGTTTGCTATGGCAGGCAAAGGGTGTATGACAGACAGTACACCTGATTGGCTGACTGGCGCCTGCTGACCAAATATAGGTAGGAAATTGCTTTGGCTGGGAGTGAGCAAATTGTGTGATTTGTAGCATTCAGGTTAGAGGCAGTGGGGGTGAATTCCCTGGGGGTGAGAGATCCAGGGCCCACCCGCACTTCCCTCTCGGTATCACATGGTGGTCTGGGTGCCCTAGCCAGTGAGAGAGACTGGGGCCCCCAGCTGTCGTGCGAACCAGTGTTTGTGATTTAGAAAATATTGTACCGTTATGGGGCATCTTAAAGGACAACCGAGGTGACATGTGACATGATGAGACAGACATGTATATGTACAGTGCCTAGCACACACATAACTAGGCTGTGTTCCTTTTTTCCTTTCTCTGCCTGAAAGAGTTAAACATCAGGTATGTAAGTGACCGATTCTGCCCAGGTCAGGACTGGGTATAGCGTAACCCTCACTGATAAGAAATTACAGCCATAAAACACTTTCCTGGCAGAAAATGGCTTCTGAGAGCAGGAAGAATATACAAAGAGTCAATAGTTATTTTTTTTTTTTTATCTCTGCTCAATGACACATTCATTGAAGTATGCCAGAGACAAGGAAACAGTAAAAACTTTAAAAAGTAGACTTAAATATAAAATAAAACTGTGGGACATCAAAACAAGTCATTTTTAGGAAAAGGAGGATGATGGATTTTTATCTTACAGTTTATTTTCACCTCATGTTTCCTTTAAGGCCTGGAACAAGTTGCAGTAGATCGAGGACCTGTCTAGGTATATAAAGAGGTCATACTTGGCAGGACCTAAACTTTAACCATGTTTACCTGAAGTCCTTTTTACTATTGTGACCATATCCCTGTCACCTGTATCTTTCCTGAAGAGCTGGGAAGGGGGGCGTCGGTTAGAGCGAAGTCACATGACGCCATCGCAGCTGGTCGGGGATCACTTACGTAGAGCACGGTGGAAAGAAAGTGCTAGTGTTACCTTTACAACGTATGCAGTCATTCCACATCGCTCCAACTGTTATAAAGCTGCATTTCCCTCCATGTCTGGCTGGAATACGTGTAATTTATGAACAGGTACTGTGCACAGTGCGGCATCGTTTTATTAAATCCATACAGAGCCAGATATGATTGTAAGCAGATGTGGATTTCCTCTTCTAAATTGGACTATGCCAGAAGGCCTCAGATGTGGTATTCCGCGCGGTTTGACAGACTTTGTATAGATGATCTACGGAATACGCGCTGCCATCATTGCATCATGTTTACTGCGGTCTGTCTTGTGAAAAGTGACTTATTTCAAATCGTTAAAATGAATGGTTCTGAGCCACGAATATAATGAGAGGAGCCTTATCGGTAAGCCGCTGCAAAGACCAGCGCAATACCCCGAGAGGCAATTACAGGAGGCCATTTATACCGGAACGCCGCTAAACGGCCATTACTGGCGAGTATTCCAGCCGTATTTCTTGAGAAGGTTTCAGAGCGCTCGGTTTCATGGACGGCTATATTAACAGATTGCGGTCCAAGAATGACACCGGGGAGACCCGTATATAACATCATAAAAATTGCCTCGCAGATCTGACGTTTCCTTTCTTAGGATAATATATGACGCTCGCGGAGACACAAAAGTGCGGTTCATACGCCACTCCGCGTAGAGACAGGAAACACCAGGCTTCAGTCCCGCACAAAGGAAATACTCCAAGCGGCCAGAACTGATCTTCTGTCACTAATCACGGGAGATTAATGTCCCGCTGGCTGCCGGCTCCAGAACGCCTCGTTCTGCAGAGCGAAGAGCGGACACCGCAGCCAGCGCGCCTTCTCCACATCCTCCAGCACAAGGTGTGAAAATATGACAGGATCTCTGTGAACTCGCTGCACAGAGGCCTCCAAGCCTCAAATATCACAGAATGTCATATACTTCACTACATTACTGCTCTCTCATATGAAGACTTCCGGCCCAATAGTGGGTGAATAGGCTGTCAGCGACTTCGCTGGTCTCTAGTGAATGGATAGGCTGCATTCTCAGTGATGTCACTGGTCTCTAGTGAATGGATAGGCTGCATTCTCAGTGATGTCACTGGTCTCTAGTGAGTGGATAGGCTGCATTCTCAGTGACACCACTGGTCTCTAGTGAAGGGATAGGTTGCATTCTCAGCGACGTCACCGGTCTCTAGTGAAGGGATAGGTTGCATTCTCAGCGATGTCACCGGTCTCTAGTGAATGGATAGGCTGCATTCTCAGTGAGGTCGCTGGTCTCTAGTGAATGGATAGGCTGCATTCTCAGTGAGGTCACTGGTCTCTAGTGAATGGATAGGCTGCATTCTCAGTGATGTCACTGGTCTCTAGTGAGTGGATAGGCTGCATTCTCAGTGACGTCACTGTCCTCAAGTGAATGGATAGGCTGCATTCTCAGTGACGCCACTGGTCTCTAGTGAATGGATAGGCTGCATTCTCAGTGACGTCACTGGTCTCTAGTGAATGGATAGGCTGCACCCTCAGTGATGTCACTGGTCTCTAGTGACTGGATAGGCTGCATTCTCAGTGATGTCACTGGTCTCTAGTGAAGGGATAGGCTGCATTCTCAGTGATGTCACTGGTCTCTAGTGAATGGATAGGCTGCATCCTCAGTGATGTCACTGGTCTCTAGTGAATGGATAGGCTGCACCCTCAGTGATGTCACTGGTCTCTAGTGACTGGATAGGCTGCATTCTCAGTGATGTCACTGGTCTCTAGTGAAGGGATAGGCTGCATTCTCAGTGACGTCACTGGTCTCTAGTGAAAGGATAGGCTGCATTCTCAGTGACGTCACTGGTCTCTAGTGAAGGGATAGGCTGCATTCTCAGCGACGTCACCGGTCTCTAGTGAAGGGATAGGCTGCATTCTCAGTGGTGTCACTGGTCTCTAGTGAAGGGATAGGCTGCATTCTCAGTGGTGTCACTGGTCTCTAGTGAATGGATAGGCTGCATTCTCAGTGATGTCACTGGTCTCTAGTGACTGGATAGGCTGCATCCTCAGTGATGTCACTGGTCTCTAGTGAAGGGATAGGCTGCATTCTCAGTGACGTCACTGGTCTCTAGTGAAAGGATAGGCTGCATTCTCAGTGACGTCACTGGTCTCTAGTGAAGGGATAGGCTGCATTCTCAGCGACGTCACCGGTCTCTAGTGAAGGGATAGGCTGCATTCTCAGTGGTGTCACTGGTCTCTAGTGAAGGGATAGGCTGCATTCTCAGTGGTGTCACTGGTCTCTAGTGAATGGATAGGCTGCATTCTTAGTGATGTCACTGGTCTCTAGTGAATGGATAGGCTGCATTCTGAGTGACGCCACTGGTCTCTAGTGAATGGATAGGCTGCATTCTCAGTGATGTCACTGGTCTCTAGTGAATGGATAGGCTGCATTCTCAGTGATGTCACTGGTCTCTAGTGAATGGATAGGCTGCATTCTCAGTGATGTCACTGGTCTCTAGTGAATGGATAGGCGGCATTCTCAGTGACGCCACTGGTCTCTAGTGACTGGATAGGCTGCATTCTCAGTGATGTCACTGGTCTGTAGTGACCGGATAGGCTGCATTCTCAGTGATGTCACTGGTCTCTAGTGAAGGGATAGGCTGCATTCTCAGTGATGTCACTGGTCTCTAGTGAATGGATAGGCTGCATTCTTAGTGATGTCACTGGTCTCTAGTGAATGGATAGGCTGCATTCTGAGTGACGCCACTGGTCTCTAGTAAATGGATAGGCTGCATCCTCAGTGACGCCACTGGCCTCTAGTAGGATTTCCGTGGCTGAATTATTCGAAAATCAGAGTGCAAAAATTGTAATTTCGCAAGATACCGCATTACCGAGACTCAAAATTTTTAGGCCAATTACAAGACTCTGAAAGATATGGAGGCTGCCATATTTATTTCCTTTTAAGCAATACCAGTTGCCTGGCAGTCCTGCTGATCCTCTGCCTCTTATACTTTTAGCCACAGCCCCTGAACAAGCATGCAGCAGATCAGGTGCTCTGACTCCTGATGAGGCGCCACAATGCTTAACGGCGCGAAACGGCTGTAGACCTCCCTTATCTGCCTGTACTTCTCTCCATTGTCTGCTGAGAATGTAATGTATGCCTTTTAAACTTTTTTCAATAAAAGCAATGTTTTAATGGGATGTGCATGGCCACTTTGCCTCCAATTTTTGACCTACTATAACTGACATAGGCCAATTGCTCTCCCAGAAGAAGTTAGCCATCCAGTGCACAGTACGTTTCTTTTTGTATTCCATAAACCATTTTTCTTGCAGAAAATTACTTCTGTGAGCAGGAAAGAGATAACAAGGGTCAATAGTTCATAGATTTTTAGCTCTGGCATACTTAAAAGAATGTTTCTTTGAGCAGAAACAATGAAACTGTAAAAACTTAAAAAGTAAATTTAAATATAAAATAAGACTGTAAGATATTGTAAAAACAAAAAGTCATTTCTAGGAGAAGGAGGATGGATGCAATAGTATATCTCATCAGTTTATTTTCACCTCGGGTGTCCTTTAGGATATTAAAAGGATTATTAGGACCACCATACTAATACGGTGTTTGACTCCCTTTCGCCTTCAGAACTGCCTTCATTCTACGTGGCATTGATACAACAAGGTGCTGAAAGCACTCTTTAGAAATGTTGGCCCATATTGATAGGATAGCATCTTGCAGGTGATGGAGATTTGTGGGATGCACATCCAGGGCACGAAGCTCCCGTTCCATCACATCCCAAAGATGCTCTATTGGGTTGAGATCTGGTGACTGTGGGGGCCATTTTAGTATAGTGACCTCATTGTCATGTTCAAGAAAGCAATTTGAAATGATTGGAGCTTTGTGACATGGTGCATTATCCGGCTGGAAGCAGCCATCAGAGGATGGGTACATGGTGGTCATGAAGGGACGGACATGGTCAGAAACAACGCTCAGGTAGCCCGTGGCATTTAAATGATGCCCAATTGGCACTAAGGGGCCTAAAGTGTGCCAAGAAAACATCCCCCACACCATTACACCACCACCAGCAGCCTGCACAGTGGTAACAAGGCATGATGGGTCCATGTTTTCATTCTGTTTACGCCAAATTCTGACTATCGAGACTCATCAGACCAGGCAACACTTTTCCACTCTTCAACTGTCCAGTTTTGGTGAGCTTGTGCAAATTGTAGCCTCTTTTTCCTATTTGTAGTGGAGATGAGTGGTACTCGGTGGGCTCTTCTGCTGTTGTAGCCCATCCGCCTCAAGGTTGTGCGTGTTGTGGCTTCACAAATGCTTTGCTGCATACCTCGGTTGTAACGAGTGGTTATTTCAGTCAATGTTGCTCTTCTATCAGCTTGAATCAGTCGGCCCATTCTCCTCTGACCTCTAGAATCACCAAGGCATTGTCTCCCACCGCACTGCCGCATACTGGATGTTTTTGCCTTTTCACACCATTCTTTGTAAACCCTAGAAATGGTTGTGCGTGAAAATCCCAGTAACTGAGCAGATTGTGAAATACTCAGACCGGCCCGTCTGGCACCAACAACCATGGCACGCTCAAAATTGCTTACATCACATTTCTTTCCTATTCTAATATTCAGTTTGGAGTTCAGGAGATTGTCTTGACCAGGACCACACCCCTAAATGCATTGAAGCAACTGCCATGTGATTGGTTGATCAGATAATTGCATTAATGAGAAATTGAACAGGTGTTCCTAATAATCCTTTAGGTGAGTGTATATGAAGCCCTTGAAATTTCCCTCTAATCTCGTCCGTTTTCCCAAAAGTTATTGATGTATAAAAACAAGGATTGGACTCCATCATTTGTCCCCTGATTACAGGCAACAGAACTACAAACTGACAGCAGCCATCTGCAATCAGAATAGTCAGGGAGGTACTGCCACCAAACGGTCTCTGCTAGGAATCATGGGAAGTGTAGTCTTGTGTTCTTCAGCCTTTATCTCTGGGAGACTCTCCCATTGGCTGTGCTGCTAATATAATGCAAAGAGGGGGAGGGAATGAGGATGATGTCATCAGGATATTCAAAAACTATTCTGTAGCACTTTATGTTTTGTAACCTTTGCAGTGACGCTGGTGAGATGGGTCAAGGATATACAGTATATGGGAAATGCACTCTGCACACTTATATTTACATTTTTCAATGGCTTCCTCTGGAACGCTGATCCGGTGAAAGTGATTGGCTGATATTTTGCTGCTGTCACCGATGGGCTGTAACAGTTTGCTGCTGACATGAAAATAGGTGATGCTACCCCAGGACTTTTATACATTCCCATGGCCGACGTGGGAAGACAAGGCTTTATCTTGGGGAGTGGTCACGTTGCCTCTGGTGGGTGTGGCAGCCACTTCCCCTCATGTTGCCTCTGGTGGGTGTGGCAGCCACTTCCCCTCATGTTGCCTCTGGTGGGTGTGGCAGCCATTTCCCCTCATGTTGCCTCTGGTGGGTGTGGCAGCCACTTCCCCTCATGTTGCCTCTGGTGGGTGTGGCAGCCACTTCCGCTCATGTTGCCTCTGGTGGGTGTGGCAGCCACTTCCCCTCATACTGCACTAGACACAATGTAATGGGGAGGCTGGTTGCCATAGGCAACAAGCACACCTCCAAGTCACTGTCATACACGAAGCCTCCTGACGCACTATAGTACATGAGCACTTATAGGAGGGGCGCCTCCCTCCGGGGCTTTTGCTATCTAGGAAAGGCTGCATTTTCTGTTTCTCTGTTGCCTTTTGAATTTCCGATTCCCATTTTTATGTTCTGTAAGCTGCAATTAAAATAAAGATGTGAAATGATCAGTTTTCTTTATTTCATGAACATTTCCTGCATTAACACAACGGATCGGGACAGCAGTGCTGCACATTATACCCGCGCTTTATCGGTACATCGAAACATACAGCCAATTAAAAGCATTCTTCACTTCTACTGTTAAAGGGGCACTACAGCAAAAACTTCGCTACTGGGATAATGCTATAACCCTAGCAGAATGTTTGTAATAGTAAGAGAAACACATATTAGGTAGCGTGTCTGGTTACAAACGCCAGCTGGATAGGATCATTTATAGCACCTCTTACAGATCCTGGCGTCATTTAGAGAGAAGCGACGTCCTTCTTTGTTCAGCAGTAACAGTATTCCTATACTATCCGTGTGTGAGATAAAAGCCCGTTCTGTAACGGCTCATACACACGTTCAACGTAATGCACAACTAACCGCACATGTTATTTACCTGTCAAATACGTACACACACACACACACACACACACACACACACCAACTAACCAACTCAATTAAATACTATGCGTGCAAGCTAAACGACAAACTTCACGTCTGCATTCAAAAACAAAATAAAGTTGTTCAAAAGACTTGTGCACACAATCCAACCTGTCTGATAGTTGGTCAGATTATTCCATCGTTTGGATATGGCAAACAACCGGTTATCAGTTGGTCATCTGGTTACTTGACAGCCGTACACACATCCAACTTATCTTCCAACAGACAAGTTTGAAAGATAGTTAGATAGAGTGTAGGCAGGTGTGTATGAGCCTTAAGGTACGTACACACTTCAGATTTTATGCCCGATTGTCGTTCAAACTGGGTGTTTAACAAATTTTTGTTTGAATGACAAGTCGTTCAGACTTCCTGTACACAAAGAGTACAAAACGCTTAAAAATGCTAATTACAGCCAATTTAAATGCTGTTTTACTGGTCAATGGACTGGACAGTACAATGGACCAGATAAAACAACTTGTTGTTTGAATGTCTATTAGTGTCAAAGTAATAGACTTTCAAACAACAAGTAATTTGTACACATGTACAGACCTAACTGTCATTTGAACAACAGTAATTCCATCGAGCGGATCAGTCAAAACTGATGCTTTCAGTCTAACGATCGAACATACGCACGTCCAACCATCGTTTAAATGACCTGTTTGAATGACAAGTTGTTAAGAAAAATCAGACACGTGTACGTACCTTTAAGGCTGGTTTGTCAGCGGCAAGTACGGTTAACTTAGGTAAATAAACAAGCAGCACACACACGGAAATAAATAGATTACAGCTGAGCAGAGGAGGAGGTCGCTTTCTAGTGACGCCAGGATTTGCTATAAATGATCCTATCCAGCTGGCATTTGTAACCAGACACTCTACCTAATATGTGTTTCTCTTACTATTACAAACATGCTACTAGGGTTGTCCCAGTAGCCAAAATTCGCTGTTCTACCCCTTTAATGTGCACATTTGGCGGCATGCAGTGCATAACTATACCGTAACTCGTTATACCACAATGCACCTGCCTCACTGACCACGTTGCATAGGTGTATTATGGATACGGAGCCGCCAAAAGGATAAAAGAATCTAAAAAGTTAAAAACATGAGGAGGCAGTGGTGGACTTGCCTCCTCCAAGCAGACACAAAAATTGCCAATGTGTTTGTCAAATACAACAAGTTTATTTACATATTCTGGGGGCCAATGCAACACGTTTTGCAGGTTCGATCCCGCTTCATCAGGCAATAACAACGGAGCAATAGCATATGTGGTCAGTAGAAGAGCCAGACACCTCTGTGTTCCCAATAACAACACAGCAATAGCATATGTGGTCAGTAGAAGAGCCAGACACCTCTGTGTTCCCAATAACAACACAGCAATAGCATATGTGGTCAGTAGAAGAGCCAGACACCTCTGTGTTCCCAATAACAACACAGCAATAGCATATGTGGTCAGTAGAAGAGCCAGGCCAACACATTGGCAATTTTTGTGTCTGCTTGAAAGAGGTAAGTCCGCCACTGCCTGCTGTTTTAAACTTTTTAGATTCTGCTATCCTTTTGGCGCCTCTGTATCCATACTACACTATATTATGTCCACCCCTGGTGGAGGGGGGTGTTACCCCCTTTTTTCACATCTACGGAGAGCGACTTCTTAACCTTCCTGGCGGTAAGCCCGAGCTGAAAAAAAAAATTTAAAAAAAAAATGGATTTCTGCCTAATTGGCAAAAAAAATTAACCGCCAGGAGGGTTAATAGTGATGAGCTCACGAGTAGTGAGCTAATCGAATCAGTGATTAAAATAAGGCTTAATTGCCTCAGGTGTGCGGCTGGGAGAGAGGGGGTTACTTACCCATAACTCCACGGTCCTCTATGCGTTACAAACGTCTTGCACACGTCCTATTGGACGCGTTGCAAGCGTCACACCGGCGCACTTCCTCCTTCAAGCCGGAAGGAGGAGGTGCGCCAGTGTAAGGATTGCAACGTGACCAATAGGACGCGTGCAAGCTCTTTGGAACACAGGGCGGGCGGCAGAATTATGGGTAAATAACCCCTTGTATCCCCACCGCACACCTGCGCCAATTAAACCTCACTTGAATCACGAGTAATCACTAGTGAGAGCGTCCGGTGAGCATCCCTGCACAGTGAGCATCCCTGCACAGCACCACATCCGGTGACCATCCCTGCACGGCACCACATCCGGTGAGCATCCCTGCACGGCGCCACATCCGGTGACCATGCCCGCACGGCGCCACATCCGGTGAGCATCCCCGCACGGCACCACATCCGGTGACCATCCCCGCACGGCGCCACATCCGGTGAGCACCCCCGCACGGCGCCACATCCGGTGAGCACCCCCGCACGGCGCCACATCCGGTGACCATGCCCGCACAGCGCCACATCCGGTGAGCATCCCCGCACGGCGCCACATCCGGTGAGCATCCCCGCACGGCACCACATCCGGTGACCATCCCCGCACGGCACGGCATCACATCCGGTGAGCACCCCCGCACGGCGCCACATCCGGTGAGCATCCCCGCACGGCGCCACATCCGGTGACCATGCCCGCACGGCACCACATCCGGTGACCATCCCTGCACGGCACGGCATCACATCCGGTGAGCCCCCCCTGCACAGCACCACATCCGGTGAGCACCCCCGCACGGCGCCACATCCGGTGAGCACCCCCGCACGGCACCACATCCGGTGAGCACCCCCGCACGGCACCACATCCGGTGAGCATCCCCGCACGGCACCACATCCGGTGACCACCCCCGCACGGCACCACATCCGGTGAGCACCCCCGCACGGCACAACATCCGGTGAGCACCCCCGCACGGCACGGCACCACATCCGGTGAGCATCCCCGCACGGCGCCACATCCGGTGAGCATCCCCGCACGGCGCCACATCCGGTGAGCATCCCCGCACGGCGCCACATCCGGTGAGCACCCCCGCACGGCGCCACATCCGGTGACCATGCCCGCACGGCGCCACATCCGGTGAGCACCCCCGCACGGCGCCACATCCGGTGAGCATCCCCGCACGGCGCCACATCCGGTGAGCATCCCCGCACGGCGCCACATCCGGTGAGCACCCCCGCACGGCGCCACATCCGGTGAGCACCCCCGCACGGCGCCACATCCGGTGAGCACCCCCGCACGGCGCCACATCCGGTGAGCATCCCCGCACGGCGCCACATCCGGTGAGCACCACCGCACGGCGCCACATCCGGTGAGCATCCCCGCACGGCGCCACATCCGGTGACCATGCCCGCACGGCGCCACATCCGGTGAGCATCCCCGCACGGCGCCACATCCGGTGACCATCCCCGCACGGCGCCACATCCGGTGAGCACCCCCGCACGGCGCCACATCCGGTGAGCACCCCCGCACGGCGCCACATCCCGTGAGCACCCCCGCACGGCGCCACATCCCGTGAGCACCCCCGCACGGCGCCACATCCGGTGAGCATCCCCGCACGGCACCACATCCGGTGAGCATCCCCGCACGGCGCCACATCCGGTGAGCATCCCCGCACGGCGCCACATCCGGTGACCATGCCCGCACGGCACCACATCCGGTGACCATCCCTGCACGGCACGGCGCCACATCCGGTGAGCCCCCCCTGCACAGCACCACATCCGGTGAGCACCCCCGCACGGCGCCACATCCGGTGAGCACCCCCGCACGGCACCACATCCGGTGAGCACCCCCGCACGGCACCACATCCGGTGAGCATCCCCCGCACGGCACCACATCCGGTGAGCACCCCCGCACGGCACCACATCCGGTGAGCATCCCCCGCACGGCACCACATCCGGTGAGCACCCCCGCACGGCACCACATCCGGTGAGCACGCACGGCACGGCACCACATCCGGTGAGCATCCCCGCACGGCGCCACATCCGGTGAGCATCCCCGCACGGCGCCACATCCGGTGAGCATCCCCGCACGGCGCCACATCCGGTGAGCATCCCTATACGGCACCACATCCGGTAAGCATCCCCGCACGGCACCACACCCGGTGACCATCCCCGCACGGCATCACATCCGGTGACCATCCCCGCACGGCATCACATCCGGTGACCATCCCCCGCACGGCATCACATCCGGTGAGCATCCCCCGCACGGCACCACATCCGGTGAGCATCCCCGCACGGCACCACATCCGGTGAGCACCCCCGCACGGCACCACATCCGGTGAGCACCCCCGCACGGCACGGCACCGCACCACATCCGGTGAGCATCCCCGCACGGCGCCACATCCGGTGAGCATCCCCGCACGGCGCCACATCCGGTGAGCATCCCCGCACGGCGCCACATCCGGTGAGCATCCCTATACGGCACCACATCCGGTGAGCATCCCCGCACGGCACCACACCCGGTGACCATCCCCGCACGGCATCACATCCGGTGAGCATCCCCGCACGGCATCACATCCGGTGAGCATCCCCGCACGGCGCCACATCCGGTGAGCATCCCCGCACGGCGCCACATCCGGTGACCATGCCCGCACGGCGCCACATCCGGTGACCATGCCCGCACGGCGCCACATCCGGTGACCATGCCCGCACGGCGCCACATCCGGTGACCATGCCCGCACGGCGCCACATCCGGTGACCATGCCCGCACGGCGCCACATCCGGTGACCATGCCCGCACGGCGCCACATCCGGTGACCATGCCCGCACGGCGCCACATCCGGTGACCATCCCTGCACGGCGCCACATCCGGTGACCATCCCTGCACGGCACCACATCCGGTGACCATAACGTTCAATAAAAAAAAATGTGTTTTCCTACTTTTTATTACCCATACAGTTATATTTTCTTTTTGTGCAAAAGTCATTTTGTCTGTCTACAAATTACAAGTTCCCAAAGTACACTGTATCTGCTTTGAAAGCTGCCATTGCATTTTCTTGCATAGCTGCTGTATTTATATATTAAAATCTATCTAGTGATTACTTCTCAGCTCAGTACAGCTCAGTTTCTGCACTTTGCTAATGTTTACTAAATGTATCTGACAAAGGAATGTAAATAAAAGATAATGTTATCACCTCTTTGAATGTGGCCAGAAGCTTTCCACTGAAGCAAGGAACTTTCCACTGAAGAACAAAGTGCTGTGTTTAACTGTTTGAATGCTGTTCTGCTATAAACATTTTTTTGTTTTTGTGGTAGTAGATGTTATGTTGTAAATCTTTTACAGTAAAGAGGAAATTCTGAGTTTTATACCACTTTAAGCAATCCAGGAAAAGTTTAAAAGATCACTTGTGGCCTCCAGTGGTGCCTTGTTTTGTAGTACTTTAGGAAAATTGGGCCTTTTGTATTTCACAAATGCTGACATAATTGCTCAAAAAGACCTGTGGATATTTTTATCCATGTTATACCTGAAGTCCATCCCCCTCTGTGTGGTGATGTCACACAATCCCCCGGCCTCCAGCCTGTCTGTGCTCTAACCACTGGCAGACAGGGGAGTCACAGCTCCACCCCCTGATGAGTCCCGGCAGTCACAGCTCCACCCTCTGTTGAGTCCCGGCAGTCACAGCTCCACCCCCTGATGAGTCCATCCTGTCCAGGGGGCGTGGCAGTCTCATTCATAGTAAATGTACTCACACAATCTCACTGCATTGGTTGAAAGTAATTTTTATTCATACAATTCAAGTATCCTCAATATTTTGTACTGTTCTTGGCAAGGTTATTTTAAGAAATAGTTTAAACTCTAAAAGCCCCCTACACCTAATTCACGTGTCCACGGTTATACTCGATTATCTGTCCAACCACCATTCTTACAAGTGACAGCTCAGCGATTCCCTACAGGAATGGACATAAGTGACGTCAGGCCGGGTTCACCACACACATCCAATCGTGAGAAGACGTGTTATTAGTTTGATCCCGTGGATTGGAGGATTGTAGTGAAGACGGTAACATGGCTACCCTTTACTGCACAACTTGATAGCAAATCACCCATCCCTCCACCAGATCATTATATAAAACATTCTACCATCAGAGTTTGGACATTACTGAATCCTTCTAGACAAATCAGAAGGAAAAACAAAACACCTTAATACGAAAGCCTTACTTTGTAACAATTAATTTGGATACATTTTGTAAAGTATCATTTGGTCAGAATTGTCATAGGAGAAATCGTTTTAAAGCTTTTTCTTTTTTTTACAGAAATTTTGTAACAATTTTTTTTACATTATTTTTAATACTAATAAACTTATTGCACCATTTTTCTCACACATCGGTAAGGGTTATAATTACAAGTGGGCTGAGTTACAGACTGGCTTCGTACCTGGGGATTCTGATTGGTCAGCTCTAAGCTCCACCCACTTGCTGCTCCTCTGGGGAGGGACTATAGAGCAGGAAGGGGATTGGCAGCTTATCAGGACTTTATTACACAGAGTGGTCACAAGGATTAAATTGTGATGATTTATTGTGCCCAAAAGCTTGTCAAGGTAAACGCTCAGCACTTTTTGAAATTATTTTTCAGAGCGATTCTAGGAATGCGCCTAGCAATTTTCTAATCATGCCTAGAGATTTTGGAGCATTTTTGGTGTAGCCTTTTTTTATTTTTTGTTACAGTAGAACTGGAACTAACAAAAATGCTTGGAAAATCGCACTGATCTAGCGCTTTTCAGAGCACTTTCCTTTACTTAACATTGAGACTAAATACCCTCAGAAATCAGCAGAAATGCTGCAGGACCCGCGTTTGCGTGAAAATCACATCGATTTGGTGTGATCCATTCCATTCAAACACTAGCCAAGCGCTTTTCGAGGCGCTAGCGTTTTTAAAAGCGCTCAGAAGAGCTCTTGGTGTGCAGCAGCCCTAAATCAGTTCTGCTGGGTTCAGGGCCGCAGTACAGAAGGCTGGAAGCAGCGGGAATCCCTATCTGTACGGTACTGAGCAGCAAGACTCCGGGTAGGACATGTAAAGCAGATCCCCAGGCTGGCTGCAAACGACTAAGTAATACTAAGGCCTAAGGCATTGCGATATGCTGGAGGTAGCCAGTGATCAGGGAATGGCATGCTAATTATTTGGCTGCTGCATCATTGATTGGTCCACTTCCAAATTGCATAAGTTTAAATAAAATTAGCAACCAGCATCCCCCCCCACGGACCGATCCATTTGTTCAACATCTTTCTCAGTTTGAAGAAGGAATTGGAAACTTTTTCTTGCATAATTAAATTGAGATCCTGGTGTATGAAATCATTATTAATTATGAAATTCATGAACTCCGCCTAACAAAGTCCCGCCCTATGCCGCTGGTTGGCTAGCTCAGGTCCCGCCTGCCACGTGTAGCCTGCACAGAATCTCCCCAGCAGCGCATGCAGGTTCACCATAACAATTTGTGCAACAACAATTCATTCTGAATTATTAAAATGTTAAGGACATCTAAACAATATAATCCCGATCATAAAGCAGCATTTTGTGCGTTCTTGAAAAAAAAAAATGTCTTGGCCTTTTCTCCTGTTAATCTACATGTAACAATTACCAACGAGAATACAATTAGTTTTCTATTAGAATGACTGTTCTGTGTGCGGCTTCCCTACAAGAGTCAGAGAAGAGACTGGCGCAGTGACAATGGCTCCACCCACCATGACATGTGACCGATATGCTGCAAGCTGCCGCCATATTGGCTGCCAACACTCCCGATAGGCTGGCCCGATAAACAGAACCAACCAATCAGGAGGATTTATCAAGAGGAGCGATGGTGAAAGCCAGAACAACCAATCAGAGCTCGTTTCATTCAGCAGATGAGATCTGATTGGCTGCGCTGATATGACACCCCATTTAGCATCCTTCTTTATGAAACAGCCTCTGAAAAACCCCATAAAGCGTAACATTAAAAGTTTACTCCAAGTTAAATCACCGCTTGCCAATAATTTTCTCTTGAAAAGAGGCCAGATCACTTAAATCTGCTATTCCTGCCCCTACACGTTCCTACGCTTGTCTTCAGTTTAAATGGCCTGCCAGAAAGTGTTTCTGCACCCCCTGCAGAGCTTAGGCAGCTAAGAATGTTCTTTCAGGCAGAGTCTATTGCTTCTCAAGGTGACTTATCTTTGGATCTGTCAGTCAAGAGATCTGTCTCTAAATGACTCATTTTCTGGCATTAGTCTGGAATGAAGACAGAGTCACAGCATTATTCAGAAGTTTTGCTGCTGAAAACTTTTTGGAGGAGAAATAAGGAAAAATAGGTATACATTCAGAATGTTATTCATACTTAATTCCTGGTCCATTCGGTAGAGCCCCCCTTTAAGTTGGCATTACTTTCACAAGCTGTATATATTAGTTCTCAGGCTGTGATTATCTCACATACAGGAAACAGCGGCCGTACGATTCACAGTGCACCAGGAGCTGCGTCCGCACAAGGGCCAGCAGCTGAGAGATCAGTAACAGATTCGTAGTAACGAAAAAAACAATATGGATATAAACAGCCTGCGTGTGCCCCTTGTAGAGACAGGAACCCCTGCCAGTATGGCCAGGGCATGCTGAGACTTGTAGTGCCAGCGGGATCAGCAGCACGGGCCAAATACTTCTGGTCAAGGTTACAGAAAACTAAGAAAGAAAGAAAGGGGGGGGGGGGGGGGGGGGAATTGCACGTAAAATAAACTCTATGGCTCTAAAAACTCCCCAGATTGTGAAATAAAAGGTGAGAGTGGAAATTACTCCTTGTAAGGAAGGATAACAGATGTAACAAGTGGCAGAGCCCAGTGGGCGGTCTCAGGGTTTCGCCATGGTGGCCAGGGAAGGCGCCGGCGCCAGGAATCGGGGAAGGTACAGTCCGAATTTGCTCTCGATTCCGGCAAAGGTGGCCACTGCCAGTTTGTAGCCTCCCACGTGGTCGGGATTAGGGGCGGGCAGCGTGATCCGCGATTTGGGGACTGGATCTGATCCGGCCGGCTTCCTGCAAAGCAAATGCAAACATAGTGGTTAGTGGTGGCGGTTTACCTGCAGCCACAATACGTGACCAACGACAGAAAGCGTGAGACTTACGTTCCACCGAAGTCCACGTAGAACCATCGCTGGAGTAACTCGTATGTCACCAGCGTCACGCCAAACTGCGGAGAGGACCTGAAGACACGGGCTGCAGAGGGGACAAGGGGTCAGTTACGCCTTGCGACACTTGCCACACACACACACACACACAATCCGATCACACAGCTGCCTCACCTGCTGCCCCTTTCCACAGCGCACGGTGCCCCTCCTCCCGCAGGATCTTGCGGAAACAGTCGATGACCCCGGAGTAGGTGGTCTGTCCAGCCCGAGCGGCCACTTGCAGTCGAGTTTTGATGACATCAGCAGGGGTCACCAGGGAGGCGGCCGGCATACCTAAACACAAAGGCACGGAATGAAACAGAGAGCACAATCCACTCATACAAAACCAAAACACCTGGTAACGGTTACGCACACACATCAAAAGAATACACAACATTTCTACACATCTCTATTCACCAACTGTATTATTGTTTTTTTTATTTTTACAATAAACTGTTTAACCACTTAAATACCAGCAGTCTCTGCCCCCTTAAGGACCAGAGACTGCTGGTACAAGAAACCGCCAGATGACGAATCGCCGCACATACAGCCATCCACGCTGGGAACCTCAGGCCACCCACTCTGCTGTCTCTAGGACGGCAGAGTCATGTGAGCTGGTCAGGAGCCGCTTTCATTGGTTCCTGACCGTGTGATCAGTGTGAGCCAATGAGAGTTGCTTGCATGGATAGACAGGGCCAGGAACCAATGAAAGCAGCTCCTGACCGGATCACATGACTCTGCCGTTATAGAGGTGGCAGGACACATGAGCTGCGACGGGGAGGTAGCGACGTGATCGGCGGGAGCAACGAGAGCGGTGAGAACGTGCGGCGGCGGTGAGATGAACTCTACGCCCTGCCAGCCAAATCAGTATCAAGACAGGGCGGAGATTTCATATAGCTTTATTCTTAAATGGTTAAATCTATCACTTGTCACCATTGAAGGTTAGAGAACACCTACCTGCCTTTTAAGCATATTTTGCAATTTTTGAGTGCCTCCTGTTACTAGTCACTTGCATTTTCAACCCAGTTGTCAGGAATTTGAATGGTTTCTACAGTATAATCTCATTGTAAACATTTAGGAATAGTTAGATAAGACCAGGTCCCGGCCAACTGCCATTATATGGGTATAATAATCCCAGATTGAAGAGAACTTTGGTTATAGTAAACCTTTTTTGGCCCATGCTGTAATCTGTATCTGGCTATAGTGGAAAGTGGGCAGGCACATATGTCATAAGCCAGATAGATTACTGGGGGAATTGCCTGCCATCTGTGACCTGCTTGTGCATGGCTGCAACGCTACAATACCATCCAGGCTACACAGACATGTGGGCAGAGAAGCACACTATCAGTACTGTACCTGCATTACCTGGTGAGGCCTATGCTGCCTGTGTAAGCTGCTGCCTGATTGCTGAGGGAATTGCTTGTGCATGGCTGCAATGCTACTGCATCATCCAGGCTGCACAGAAATAAGGACAGAGGAGCACACTATCAGTACTGTACCTGCATTACCTGGTGAGACCTATGCTTCCTGGGCAAGCTGTTGTGTGATTACTGAGGGAACTGCCTGTCATCTGTGACTTGCTTGTGCATGTCTGCAATACTACAGTATCATCCAGGCTGCACAGAAATGTGGTCAGACGAGCACACTATCAGTACTGTACCTGCATTACCTGGTGAGACCTATGCTTCCTGTGCAAGCTGTTGTGGGGTTACTGAGGAAATTGCTTGTCATCTGTGACTTGCTTGTGACTGGCTGCAATGCTACAGTATCATCCAGGCTGCACATACATGTGACAGAGGAGCACACTATCAGTACTGTACCTGCATTACCTGGTGAGACCTATGCTTCCTGTGTAAGCTGCTGCCTGATTACTGAGGGAATTGCCTGTCATCTGTGACCTGCTTGTGCATGGCTGCAATGCTACAGTACCATCCAAGCTGCACAGACATGTGGACAGAGCAGCACACTATCAGTACTGTACCTGCATCTACAGATGAGACCTATGCTTCCTATGCAAGCTACTTCCTGATTACTGAGGGAATTGCCTGTCATCTGTGACTTGCTTGTGCATGGCTGCAGTGCTACAGCATAATCCAGGCTGCGTAGACATGTGGACAGAGGAGCACACTATCAGTACTGTACCTGCATCTACTGCTGAGACCTATGCTTCCTATAAGCTGCTACCTGATTACTGAGGGAATTGCCTGTCATCTGTGACCTGCTTGTGCATGGCTGCAATGCTACAGTACCATCCAAGCTGCACAGACATGTGGACAGAGCAGCACACTATCAGTACTGTACCTGCATCTACAGATGAGACCTATGCTTCCTATGCAAGCTACTTCCTGATTACTGAGGGAATTGCCTGTCATCTGTGACTTGCTTGTGCATGGCTGCAGTGCAACAGCATAATCCAGGCTGCGTAGACATGTGGACAGAGGAGCACACTATCAGTACTGTACCTGCATCTACTGCTGAGACCTATGCTTCCTATAAGCTGCTACCTGATTACTGAGGGAATTGCCGGTCATCTGTGACTTGCTTGTGCATGGCTGCAATACTACAGCATCATCCAGGCTGCACAGAAATGTGGACAGAGGAGCACACTATCAGTACTGTACCTGCATCTACTGGTGAGACCTATGATTCCTGTGTAAGCTACTACCTGATTACTGAGGTAACTGCCTGCCATCTGTGATTTGCTTGTGCATGGCTGCAATGCTACTGCATCATCCAGGCTGCACAGAAATAAGGACAGAGGAGCACACTATCAGTACTGCACCTGCATTACCTGGTGAGACCTATGCTCCTGTGCAAGCTGTTGTGTGATTACTGAGGGAATTGCCTGTCATCTGTGACTTGCTTGTGCATGGCTGCAATGCTACAGCATCATCCAGGCTGCACAGACATGTGGTCAGAGGAGCACACTATCAGTACTGTATATCTGTACTAACTGGTGAGACCTATGCTTCCTGTGCAAGCTGTTGCATGACTATTGCATGCAAATCCCTGCATATTGAGCACTGTGCAATGTGATCTAGCTTAGATGCTGTCTGAGCTCGCTTGCTGAAGCATTGAAAAGATAAAATGACTCCCAATTATTGACTGAATTAGGATACAGTACCAGAGTATACCCTTATGTCAATTTCTGATATAGTAAACTAGCTGTCCTGGTCCCTTAGAGTTTACTACCGTATAAAGGGATTCTACTGTAATCATTTTAAAATTGGGGGAATGTATTTATTTTAGAGAAGCGATCACACTACCATCTCAAAGGCAGAGCGCCCCCCACAGGCCATTATACCGGCTGTACGTTGGGCAACCAGGAAGTGTGAGAAGCCATTTCTGTGATTTACTGACACATACATACTGACACATACATTATCTATGTACAATTCTACACAAGATTGGGCTCCCATTTCCCCTGCGTTGTCCCCTTTATTTCACTATGCAAAGCACAGTCCTGCTGATCCTCTGCCTCCTCTAGACTGAGCCCCTGAACAAGCATGCAGCAGATTAGGTGCTCTGATTGAAGTGTGATAAGATTCGCTGCATGCTTGTTTACTTCAGGGCCCCTGAACAAGCATGCAGCAGATCAGGTGCTCTGACTGAAGTCAGACTGGATTAGCTGCATGCTTGTTTCTGGTGTGTGATTTAGACACTACTACAGCCAAGGAGATCAGCAGGGAAGCCAGGCAACTGGCATTGTTTAACAGGAAATAAATATGGCAGCCTCTGTATACCTCTCACCTCGGGTCCATTTAATGGACAACTGAACTGAAAGCGATATGTTGACTGCCATATTTATTTCCTGTTAAACAATACCAGTTGACTGGCTGCCCTGTTGATCCCTTAGGTTGCAGTAGTGTCTGAATAACAGCCCTGAAACAAGCATGCACCTAATCCAGTCTCACTTCTGTCAGAGCACCAGATCTGCTGCATGCTTGTTCATGGGCTATGTCTAAAAGTATTACAGGCAGAGGATCAGCAGGGCAGTCAGGCATCTGGTATTGCTTAACAGGAAATAAATATGACCATATCCCTCTGGTGGCGGCCATATTTGGACACCTGAACTAAAAAAGATATTGGTGGCTATATGTATTTCCTTTTAAACAATACCAGTTGCCTGGCAGCCCTGCTGATCTCTTTGGCTGCAGTAGGATGTGGTTAATCTAGTTGGACTTCAGTCAGAAACACCTGGTCTGCATGTTTGTTTCATGTGTTTGATTCAGACTCTACTGCAACCAGAGAGATCAGCAGGACAGCCAGGCAATGTGCATTGTTTAAAAGGAAATAAATATGGCCACTTCCATATCCCTATCACTTTAACAGATTTTGATTGGCTAGGCAGAGTGATGTGACTGGAGCCGCTGTGCTCTGTGTAGAAGAGATCAGAGCGTCTGTACAGATGATAGATGAGAAGCGATCGTGCTGCAGTTGACCCGAGTGCGGCCACCTTGAGGAATTGGCTCACTCGCTTGTAGTAATCACAGGTTTACCTCAGTCAGTTGAGAAGCAACCAACACTTAGTGGAGTTGTTGGGAGGCGTCAGAGGTCTCCACCAGCAGCAGCAGCCAGAGCTCGCGCTTCACAGGCAGGAAATGATCTCATCATCCTCTGAGGCTTTCTGTAAAACCCCCAAATTAGAGACTAGGAGGAACATGGCCTCCACATCCGCCCCATTGTAAAAACAGAAGCCCAGAACCTGATATGAGCTGCTGGAGGGCGGCCAGTCCGGGGAGTGAGGCAGAGGAGACCATATGACAGGGAATCCGGGACCAAGCTACACAACCCAACGATGAGGCTCTCGCAGAAGCCGTCACAGCAAGCTGGTTACTCAAAACAGGGTCATTACTGCTACTCCGGGGACATCAGTGAGGGTAGGACTGCTCTCACCCCAATCTCACAGGCTGTGTATAAAACTGGCCATCGCCAGATACTCAAAAACAGCACCGATGAAGAAGGAAATGGGGCTTATTAAAGCGGGATTGTCACCATAAAAATCAAATTTCAACAGCAACTGGTCTGAGTGTATTAAGTGATAAAGATACTAATCCTGCATTCAAAACTTTTTCTACTGTTATGATTTGGAGTTATCACATACTTTAGGAGCACTGGCCCTTTAATAGTCAGTGCCAAACAGTTGCGTGCTGGGGGTTCTTTTTATCTATAATATATTCCTCCTCTTACATTAATTTTCCTGCCTAGCTGCTTATCTGAAACACGATCCCCTGCTCACTTGTGTTTACAAGCAAGGTTGAGGTGACAACTTTTTTTTTTCTTTTCTCCCCCAATCGCTAAGGACAGAAATGACAACAGGATTTAGCCTCAAACTGTGGGCAAAAGACATGGTTCCCACCAGGAACAGAATTCTCTTCATCCACTATATACAATTCACTGAAATCAAAACATGGACAGTACAATACATGTGTTATGTAAGTAGATCAAGTATTTATCTACTTATATATGTGTTTTTTACCCTGGCATAGTATGGCTAATCCTACTGCTTTAAGAAACCAGTAACTCCCCCCCCCCCCCCCCGAATCTCAAAAGAATCATAGGTCATACATCACCACCGAAAGCACCACAACCACCGCCTACAGCACCGAAAGCCTGCACGGGTGCACAACTGCACGTGAAGCCTGCATTTACACACCACAACTGCCGTCTACAACATGAAAGCCACCGCCGGTGAAAACCTGCAAACACCAGAACGACGGCCTACAATTTGAATGCCACCGCCAACCTAAGAGTGCACACAAAAGCCTGCAGGCATGCACAACACAACTGCCATGTACAGCACAACGGCACCAGCAGTGCATGTTTTGTAGAAATCCACAGAGGTGGTTCATCAGTTCTGCTGAGACACTAATGACCTCACCTGTGCATGTTTGTGGTTTTCTGCACAACAAGTACTGCTGGTGGACCTGGTGGGCAGGGTGGGGAGGCCTGCTTAGAGGCTCTCTCTAACTCAACATATTACACAGAGCTGGACAATAAACAGGGATACATGCAATGTAAACAAGGGGCGACAGACAGAAAGGTAGCACACAGTAATACAACATAGCACAAGGTTATACTTGCAAACGGTATAGGATGCGTGATCATGTGATTTACAGAGACCCAGCAAATTAAAACAGAAGGAAATTTGCAATAATTCAGCTATAAGTGAACATCTGTGGTTACCCACAATGCACCACTACTGAATATGCAAATGATCCCTTTTCAACCCTGTAAGCCAGGCTTACATCCATAACCGCTGGTGTATCGCAAGTCTATAGCCTTAAATATTGCATATTCAGTAGTGGTGCATTGTGGGTAACCACAGATGTTCACTTATAGCTGAATTATTGCAAATTTCCTTCTGGTTTAAGAATGCAGATCACACCAAGCTTTGCTTATTAGTAGGAGGGCTTTTCAGTCCCTTTTCTCCCCCTATACATTCCTAGTGGTCTGGGTCACCCCGAGCTGCTTGCTTGGTTACTCTGTTGTTCAAACAAATTAAGTTAGTCCGTGGGAAGGGTGACATTGCTGGGGTTGCAAGATCAAGGAGGACACATTAACGGGGAGAAGACCCTGCCAAAGGCTAACAATCTAAAGGGAGGGGGGGGACACATAAGGTAGGGCTGTGGAAAATGTGCTCAGCAGAGAGTTAGAGTGAGGTAGATGTGGTAGATAGGCCATTTTAAAGAAATGTGTTTTGAGGGCTTGCTTGAAGGTGTTGAAGGAAGGGGCGAGTCTGAGGGGGAGTGGAAGGGAGTTCCATAGGGTGGGGGCAGCTCTTGAGAAGTCTTATAAACGTGCATGAGAATGAGAAATGTGTGGGGAGGTCAGGCAGAGATCATTGGAGGACCGGAGGGGGCGGGCAGGTATATATCTGTGGATGAGCTCAGAAATGTAGGTTGGGCAGGTCTTGTGCACAGATTTGTAGGCGGAGATCATTGGAGGACCGGAGGGGGCGGGCAGGTATATATCTGTGGACGAGCTCAGACATGTAGGTTGGGCAGGTCTTGTGCACAGATTTGTAGGCGGAGATCATTGGAGGACCAGAGGGGACGGGCAGGTATATATCTGTGGAGGAGCTCAGACATGTAGGTTGGGCAGGTCTTGTGCACAGATTTGTAGGCGGAGATCATTGGAGGACTGGAGGGGGCAGGCAGGTATATATCTGTGGAGAAGCTCAGAAATGTAGGTTGGGCAGGTCTTGCGCACAGATTTGTAGGCGGAGATCATTGGAGGACTGGAGGGGGCAGGCAGGTATATATCTGTGGATGAGCTCAGAGATGTAGGTTGGGCAGGTCTTGTGCACAGATTTGTAGGCGGAAATCATTGGAGGACTGGAGGGGGCAGGCAGGTAAATATCTGTGGAGAAGCTCAGAAATGTAGGTCGGGCAGGTCTTGCGCACAGATTTGTAGGCAGAGATCATTGGAGGACTGGAGGGGGCAGGCAGGTATATATCTGTGGACGAGCTCAGACATGTAGGTTGGGCAGGTCTTGTGCACAGATTTGTAGGCGGAGATCATTGGAGGACCAGCGGGGGCGGGCAGGTATATATCTGTGGATGAGCTCAGAAATGTAGGTTGGGCAGGTCTTGTGCACAGATTTGTAGGCGGAGATCATTGGAGGACCAGCGGGGACGGGCAGGTATATATCTGTGGAGGAGCTCAGAAATGTAGGCTGGGCAGGTCTTGTGCACAGATTTGTAGGCGGAAATCATTGGAGGACTGGAGGGGGCAGGCAGGTAAATATCTGTGGAGAAGCTCAGAAATGTAGGTCGGGCAGGTCTTGCGCACAGATTTGTAGGCAGAGATCATTGGAGGACTGGAGGGGGCAGGCAGGTATATATCTGTAGACGAGCTCAGAAATGCAGGTTGGGCAGGTCTTGTGCACAGATTTGTAGGCGGAGATCATTGGAGGACCAGAGGGGGCGGGCAAGTATATATCTGTGGACGAGCTCAGAAATGTAGGTTGGGCAGGTCTTGTGCACAGATTTGTAGGCGGAGATCATTGGAGGACCAGAGGGGGCGGGCAGGTATATATCTGTGGACGAGCTCAGAAATGTAGGTTGGGCAGGTCTTGTGCACAGATTTGTAGGTAAGGCACAGAATCTTGAAACTGATCGTGAAGCTGATAGGGAGCCAGTGTAGGGCTCTGATGGTGAGAAGTGGAAGCAGAGCGGTGGGAAAGATGGAGGAGTCTAGCTGCTGCATTCATGACTGATTGAAGGGGTGAAATGCATTTCATGGGGAGGCCAAACAGTAGGGCATTGCAATAGTCAATCCAAAGACCAACAGATGTCGGCACACCAATACGTTGAAGTATGCGATTTTATTGTAATGCAAAAATCATAATCCAAGGTTTCGGAACGACCATGCGTCCCTTTATCAAGGAATTACAATGATTTGGATTGATTATTGGTGGTGAGTTGTACATTGCATTGTCTGAGCACCCAATATACATTCAGGCTCCTATCCTATGGTGTGCAGGGTTGCACTTGCCTCTTTTACTTATTGCAATAGTCAAGGCGGGAGATGATGAGGGCATGGATGAGAAGCTTGGTAGTGTCCGGGGTCAGAAAGGGGCAGATTTTGGAGATGTTGCAAATTTGCAGGCTCTGGTAACATTTTAAATGTGGAGACTGAAGGAGAGGGCAAAGTCTAGGGCAGGGGTAGGGAACCTATGGCTCAGGAGGCAGATGTGGCTCTTTTGATGGCTGCATCTGGCTCACAGACAAATCAGTAGGGGGCTGAGTCACAAAGCTACACTGCTCAAGCAGCACAGCTCAGTGTGGCAGCACAAGTAACATTTTCAAAGTAGTGCAAGCTGTGTGTTGTGTGTGTCTCCTGTGTGCAGACTGATGCAGGGAATGGCACCCGATGATTGAGCTCTGTGGCGGCTGGCATTGTAGTGGTAGAGTTCCCCTTTAGTTGGAGGTCTCCTCTGTGGGGGAGGGATGCAGGGAATGGCTTCTGATGATGGAGCTCTGTGGCGGCTGGCATTGTAGTGGTAGAGTTCCCCTTTAGTTGGAGGTCTCCTCTGTGGGGGAGGGATGCAGGGAATGGCTCCTGATGGAGCTCTGTGGCGGCTGGCATTGTAGTGGTAGAGTTCCCCTTTAGTTGGAGGTCTCCTCTGTGTGGGGGAGGGATGCAGGGAATGGCTCCTGATGGAGCTCTGTAGCGGCTGGCATTGTAGTGGTAGAGTTCCCCTTTAGTTGGAGGTCTCCTCTGTGTGGGGGAGGGATGCAGGGAATGGCTCCTGATGGAGCTCTGTGGAGGCTGGCATTGTAGTGGTAGAGTTCCCCTTTAGTTGGAGGTCTCCTCTGTGTGGGGGAGGGATGCAGGGAATGGCTCTTGATGATTGAGCTCTGTGGCGGCTGGCATTGTAGTGGTAGAGTTCCCCTTTAGTTGGAGGTCTCCTCTGTGTGGGGGAGGGATGCAGGGAATGGCTCCTGATGGAGCTCTGTGGAGGCTGGCATTGTAGTGGTAGAGTTCCCCTTTAGTTGGAGGTCTCCTCTGTGTGGGGGAGGGATGCAGGGAATGGCTCTTGATGATTGAGCTCTGTGGCGGCTGGCATTGTAGTGGTAGAGTTCCCCTTTAGTTGGAGGTCTCCTCTGTGTGGGGGAGGGATGCAGGGAATGGCTCCTGATGGAGCTCTGTAGCGGCTGGCATTGTAGTGGTAGAGTTCCCCTTTAGTTGGAGGTCTCCTCTGTGGGGGAGGGATGCAGGGAATGGCTTCTGATGATGGAGCTCTGTGGCGGCTGGCATTGTAGTGGTAGAGTTCCCTTTAGTTGGAGGTCTCCTCTGTGGGGGAGGGATGCAGGGAATGGCTCCTGATGATGGAGCTCTGTAGCGGCTGGCATTGTAGTGGTAGAGTTCCCCTTTAGTTGGAGGTCTCCTCTGTGTGGGGGAGGGATGCAGGGAATGGCTCCTGATGGAGCTCTGTGGCGGCTGGCATTGTAGTGGTAGAGTTCCCCTTTAGTTGAGGTCTCCTCTGTGTGGGGGAGGGATGCAGGGAATGGTTCTTGATGATTGAGCTCTGTGGCGGCTGGCATTGTAGTGGTAGAGTTCCCCTTTAGTTGAGGTCTCCTCTGTGTGGGGGAGGGATGCAGGGAATGGCTCTTGATGATTGAGCTCTGTGGCGGCTGGCAGGGAACACACAGAGAGCTGGAAAGCGCAGAGTCTCCGCAGCCGTCAGCCACAGGCGCGAGCAGAGAGAGGCGGCGGCCACCACCTCAAATAACCCGACAAACTCACAGCCCCTCTCCCCTCTGCACAATCAGCAGACCCGGCTACGGTTTCTGAGGCGGCTTTTATCTGGAGCAGCGAGCCCATGTGTCTGCCAGGGCGTCCAATCCATCATGGCGCACCACAAGTGTGTGGAGGTCACACCCGCCTGACAGATGGGGAGAGCGGCCAGGTGTGGGAGGGGCCAGGGGTCGCACGCTGCCCACCGCCAACCACACGGGGACATCAGGCCCAACACAGAAATAGCTGCATGCAGCCTGACAGGGCCTCCGCCACCTCACTAACACAATCCATGTGTGTGTGTGTGTGTGTGTGTGTGTGTGTGTGTGTGTGTGTGTGTGTGTGTGTGTGTGTGTGTGTGTGTGTGTGTGTGTGTGTGTGTGTGTGTGTGTGTGTGTGTGTGTGTGTGTGTGTGTGTGTGTGTGTGTGTGTGTGTGTGTGTGTGTGTGTGTGTGTGTGTGTGTGTGTGTGTGTGTGTGTGTGTGTGTGTGTGTGTGTGTGTGTGTGTGTGTGTGTGTGTGTGTGTGTGTGTGTGTGTATAAAAATATATATATATACATACACAGTATGAGAGTGTGTGTGTGTGTGTGTGTGTGTGTATATGCACACAGTATGAGTGTGTGTGCACGTGTAATATATATATTAATATATATATATATATATATATATATATATTTTATATGTGTGTGTGGGGGTGTGGTGTGTGTGGGGGGGTGTGGTGGGGGGGGGTGTGGTGTGTGGGGGGTGTGTGTGTGTGTGCGGGGTGTGGTGTGTGTGTGTATATATATATATATATATATATATATATATATATATATATATATATATATATATATATATATATAAAATATGTGTGTGTGTGTGTGTGTGTGTGTGGGGGGGGGGGGGTGTGGGGGGGGGGGGGGGGTGTGGGGGGTGTGGTGTGTGTGTGTGTGGGGGGGGGGGGTGTGGTGTGGGGGTGTGTGTGTGTGTGTGTGTGGGGGGGGGGGGGGTGTGTGGGGGTGTGGTGTGGGGGTGTACATATACAGTGTGTGTGCGCGTGTGCCTGCGGCTATGTGTACAGCGTGTATACATTGGCCTCAATTGTGATAGGCTTAGCGTGCGTTTTATCGCATACACAGTATTTTATGGAATGCAGTAAAAGCAGTTTGCTATTCTGGTAGATTTTAGTCATAATTTACTGCATGCGGTAAATTGGGTCATAAATCGTGCGGTATTTTATAATATTTTACCACCAGAATTCTCAGGTAAAATAGGGGGTATGGTAGTACGTAATTTACCGAGCAGTTTAAGGCTCCCTGCACACTACACGTGATTTCTGATATTTAATCGTTACTGCATGCTGCGTTTTTCTTTTGATAGCATTTAGGGAAAATCGGATTTGCAGTGTGCAGGGAGCCTAAGACCTGCCTGGACCTGGACGTAAAGTCAATTTGTCTGCATTCTGCAGTTTTTAGTGGAATTCCTATTGCTGTTTCAGTGGAGTTCTTATTCAGTAGAATTAAAAAAAAATAACTCCAAATATTTACAGGATTTCTTTTTTCTTTTCTTTTTTTACAGGGGATGCCATTCAATATACTTCCCATAGGTTGCTACATAAGCAAATACACCTTCCAAAGACTATCCTAACTTATGGAAGACAATTAAAGACTATTATTATTTACCGCATGCTAACCGCTTTTTGCCGCACTTTCTGCATTTTCTGAAATGCAGAAAAATATTTCTGAATTGCTAAAAATACTAAACAAAAAACAGAAAATACTGCATAAGGTATTTAACCGACAAAAAAAATATTTACCTCACATAGCTACCAGAATTGAGGCCCATGTGTGTCTCTGTGTATACAGTGTGTGTACATATACAATGTGTGTCTCTGTGTATACAGTGTGTGTACATATACAATGTGTGTCTCTGTGTATACAGTGTGTGTACATATACAATGTGTGTCTCTGTGTATACAGTGTGTGTACATATACAATGTGTGTCTCTGTGTATACAGTGTGTATGCCTGTGTGTGTTTATACAATATCTGTGTGGCTGTGTGTACAGTGTAAATATGTATATACTGTGTAAACAGTGTGTACACAGAATGTGTAAGTTTATGTATAAAGTGTGTGTACATGCACAATGTACGTCTCTGTGTATAGTGTGTGTGTGTGCCTGTGTGTGTCTCTATATTATATGTGTGTGGCTGTGTGTACAGCGTGTATGTGATATGCGGTGTATACAGTGTGTAAGTTTATATATACAGTGTGTGTACTTATACAATGTACTCTCCTTCACTCCACTCATCCAAAACCTCACAAAGTCCTGTAACTTCCACCTTCGTAACATCTGTACGATTCGCCCTTTCCTGACCTCTGCCACCACCAAACTCCTCATCCATGCCCTCATCATTTCCCGCCTTGACTACTGCAATGCCCTTCTGTCTGGTCTCCCTATGACCCGAAAAGCCCCACTGCAGTCCATCATGAATGCGGCAGCCAGAATTATCCACTCCTCCCATCGCTCCACCATGGCGCCTCCCCTCTGTGAATCCCTCCACTGGCTTCCTATCCAGTCCAGAATCAGATTCAAGATATTGTGTCTGACCTACAAATCCATCCACAAAACCTGTCCAACCTACATTTCCGATCTTACTCAGAGATACACACCTAGCCGCTCACTCCGCTCCTCCAATGAACTTCGCCTGACCGTCTCCCGCATCACCCAGTCCCATGCACGCCTCCAGGACTTCTCAAGAGCTGCTCCAACACTATGGAACTCCCTACCTCCACCCATTAGGGCAGCCCCCTCCTTCAACATCTTCAACAAAGCCCTCAAAACTCACCTTTTCACTCTGGCTTACTACCCCTCACAAGTGCTCTAAACCCGCAGCTGAACTCTGGTCCCCTACCTTCCGTGTCCTCACCTCTCCCTCTAGATTGTAAGCCTGTGGGCAGAGTCCTCCCTATGTCTCCTACCTGATCATGCACCTCCATTACTGTGCACCCATGATATGGATTTGAGTGAACCTAACTTACCTAATCTCCATGCTCTCCTCCAGTGACTAAGCATTACCTTGTACTCATACTGTGCTGTGTGATCTGGTTTTCTTGTATTCCTGTATTGTCATATTGCTGTTTGTCACTCCTAAATATTGTCTGTAACCTAAACTAATGTTCAGCGCTGCGCAATATGTTGGCGCTTTATAAATCCTACCAATATAATAAATGGGAACGTTTGGATGTTTGTTACTCGATCACGCAAAAATGGCTGAACGGATTTGAATGAAATTTGGCACACACAGTACATTACCTGGAATAAAGTATAGGATACTTTTTATTCCCATAACCAAAAAGAGGGGGAGACAAATACAAATTTCACTGGAAAATGTAAACTGCAGCCATTCTTACACTGTTACACTGGAGGTGTGTTTAGCTTCTAAGGGTAACAATGGTTAATTTGCATATATTCAGCAGTGATGCCTGGGAGACATCTCAAGCTCACTCCAACCTGAATTATCGCAAATTATTTCTGTTTTAAGAAAGCAAACTTTTGTTTTTCTTAACATCTTAGTAAGGGGGCTTTTAGGACCATTGTAGTCCCTTACACACTCCAATGAGTTCTGGGTCACCATGAGCTTGCTGGTTAGTCTGTACCTCTCGGTGTTACAAGCCCTACTGCATAGAGCCAAATTAATCCATGCCACGCACTGATGAGGATCAAACAATCCAAAACAGTCTGTATGCATGTTGGATTATTATGGCTCTGTTAATAAGCTGACACATCATTGCATTCCAGCGGTTCTGGAGGTGTGTTTAGCTTCTAAGGGTAACAATGGTTAATTTGCTTATATTCAGCAGTGATGCACTGGGAGACATCTCAAGCTCACTCCAACCTGAATTATCGCAAATTGTTTCTGTTTTAAGAAAGCAAACTTTTGTTTTTCTTACACTGTTAATGGTAGGGTTCTCAAACTTTGCACAGTTGGTAGTTGGGTGACTAGGATTATTATTCATAAAAGTGGGTGGAGTCTATAAAAGCCAATCAAAATTCACCTATTGATTTTCAAGGGGAATATTTACATTTCTGCCATTCTTGCACTCACAAGCCTCAAACCTGGTATAGTTGATCATTGGGTGACTGGGGTTCAATTTCAGAAAGGGGGTGGAGCCACAAATAGCCAATCAGATTTGTTTCATTCCAATGCAAATTATTGTTGCCAAACACCGCAAAGCTCACAAAGTTGGTAATTGAGTAATTGATTAATTGTGTGTAAAGGCCCATACACACGTCGGATTTGCGCGGACGGGTCGTTTGAACGTTCCGTCGTTCGCACGTTTCCGCATGAAATCCAGCGTGTGTACAGACTATCGTTCGGGAGATAAGACTGGTTACCAGCGATCCGCCCGGCGGATCGTTGGTAACCAGTCTTATCTCCCGAACGATAGTCTGTACACACGCCGGATTTCATGCGGAAACGTGCGAACGACGGAACGTTCAAACGACCCGTCCGCGCAAATCCGACGTGTGTATGGGCCTTTAGGGTTAGGAAAGTGGGCACAGCCAACACCAGCCAAATACATAAGCGGGCAACGCAGGGTCATAGGTGGGCGGAGACAAATACAAATTTTACTGGGAAAATTTAAACAGCAGTCATTCTTACACTGTTAATGGCAGGGTTCTCAAACTTTGCACAGTTGGTTACTGGGTGACTGGGGTTAATATTCAGAAAAGTGGGTGGAGCCTACAAAAACCAATCAAAAATTACCTATTGATTTTTGAGGGGAATATTTAATTGCTGCCATTCTTGCACGGTTAATGACACAAGCCTCAAATCTGGTACAGTTGACCATTGCGTGACTGGGGTTTAAATTTATATAAGGAGTGGAGCCCCAAACAGCCAATCTGATTTGTTTCATTTTAATGCAGGTTATTGATGCCAAAGACCGCAAAGCTCACAAACTTGGTCATTGAGTAATTGAGTAATTGTGTGTTAGGGTTAGGAAAAGTGGGCGCAGCCAACACCTGCAAAATACATAATCGGGCAAAGCCCGGGTCATCAGTAGGCGGAGACAAATACAAATTTCACTGAGAAAATGTAAACTGCAGCAATTCTTACACTATTAATGGTAGGGTTCTCAAACTTTGCACAGTTGGTCACTGGGTGACTGAGATTAATATTCAGAAAAGTGGGTGGAGCCTACAAAAGCCAATCAAAATCCACCTATTAATCTTTAAGGGGAATATTTAATTGATGCCATTCTTGCACTGTTAATCACCTGTACCTGGTACAGTTGGCCATTGGGTGATTGGGGTTCAGAAAAGGGGTGTAGGCACAGCCAATCAGATTTATTTTATTTCAATGCAAATTATTGATGCCAAAGACCGCAAAGCTCACAAACTTGGTCATTAAGTAATTTTGTGTTAGGGTTAGAAAAAGTGGGCGGAGCCAACACCACCCAAATACATACCTGGGAATGCCGAGTCTTCAGTGGGCGGAGACAAACACAAATTTCACTGGGAAAATGTAAACTGCAGCCATTCTTACACTATTAATTGTAGGGTTCTAAAACTTTGCCCAGTTGATCACTGGGTGACTGGGATTAATATTCAGAAAAGTGGGTGGAGCCTACAAAAACCAATCACAATTCACCTATTGATTTTCAAGGCAAATATTTAATTGCTGCAATTTTTGCACTGTTAATGGCACAAGCCTCAAACCTGGTACAGTTGATCATTGGGTGACTGGAGTTAATATTTAGAAAAGGGGTGTGGCCACAAACAGCGAATCAGATGTGTTTCATTTCAATGAAAATTATTCATGCCAAAGACCACAAATCTCACAAACTTGGTCATTGACTATTGACAATTGTGTGTTAGGGTTAGAAAAAGTGGCCACAGCCAACAGCAGCCAAATACATACCCGGGAAACATCAGGACATCAGTGGGTGGAGAAAAATACAAATTTCACTGCCAGAATGTAAACTGCAGCCATTCTTACACTGTCTGTCAATGGCACGGTCCTGAAACTTTGCACAGTTGGTCACTGGGTGACTGGGATTAATATTCAGAAAAGTGGGTGGAGCCTACAAAAGCTAATCAAAATTCACCTATTGATTTTCAAAGGAGTGGAGCCACAGCCAATTAGATTTATTTCATTTCAATGCCAATTATTGATGCCAAAGACCGCAAAGCTCACAAACTAGGTCATCATTGAGTAATTGTGTGTTAGGATTAGAAAAAGTGGGCAGAGCTAACACTAGCCAATTACATACCCGGGCAACGCCGGGCGACCAGCTAGTATAATAAATAAATACCATCATGACATACATATTAAAAAAACTGATTCCCTAAGGTAACTATGTATTTTTTTTTTTACAAGTGTTTTATTTGGTTAACTGAGTGAGGACTAGAAGGTGTTAATAACTAGATTTTTTTTACTGAATTTTACTCATCTGCCCCCACACTTTATCCTGTGTACTTATAACAGTACACAGGAAGTATGTGTTTACTTTCATTTTATGAATGATCACTGGCTTCTCACTGAAGCTGTTGATCAGTCAGAGGCACTTAGACCGGATGGGAATACACGTTACCATTCACCGATCAGCGCTCGTCAGGACGGCGACACGCACAGCGCAGGTAAACCGTGAGATTAGTACATATATGACCCTGATCCCGAATTTACATTTTCAGGGGCGTATATATGTGCAGCAAGGATCTACAAGTGGTTAAAAATTAAAGTCTGATTCATTGGGGGTCAGTATGAATATTAATTTAATTTCAGGCAGAAACCCATCCCCCTCTTTTGAGGCAGAATAATGTTGCATTTTGGGAAAACTATTACACATTCCCAGAATCGCAAATGGAAGCATAATTGTGGAAAAATCACATGCATTTGCATGTTTAGAGATGGTAGTTGCCTAAATTAGATGCAGCAACTCACTCATCAAAACCTGTTAAACAATGGCGGAGAAGCAGCTGGCTGGTATTGCTGTATTTTCTATTTTTAACGCAGTGGGTGTAACACGGGCACAGGTGTTTTTTCAGTTTGGTTCCCCTTTAATTCCCGTCAGATCCGTCCTCATACATCATGAAGTCTCTGTTTGTTGCGGCTGGATGACTCCATGATGTATGCAGGGTAAGTGTTGTAATCTGTCCGTGAAGTCCAGGATGATGGCAGCCAAACCAGGCTAGTCTGGCGTTAGCGGCGGAGGCATCTCTATAAACCGCCGGGTATATATATATATAGCCTGCCACGGGGAGAGGTACACGGACAATGCTGAACCGTGGGCAAAGACCTAGAATTATCCTGTCAGTCGCCACAATGTTTCACTTAAGCTCAAAATAATCCTATAGGAAACACAAACCACTCTATACAGTGACGCCAGAGGCAGTCTTCACATTACATACGCAAAGAAAACCGGTCACCGCAAAGTACACCATTTCTTAATAGTCAACTCTTGATAGGTAACAATAGTCAAAATTCCTTAATCTATCTGCAGTCACCCAACACTTTATTATTACGTGTCTCTACGCAGCCAGTCCACAACCCTACACCTCTCAGCCAACAAACCACTTCCAACAGTCACCCAAAACCGCACCTCCCCTGCCGACACAGTCACCGAACACAACCCCTCCCCTGCCCACACAGTCACCCAACCGCACCTCCCCTGCCGACACAGTCACCCAACCGCACCTCCCCTGCCGACACAGTCATCTAACCACACCTCCCCTGCCGACACAGTCGTCCAACCGCACCTCCCCTGCCAACACAGTCGTCCAACCGCACCTCCCCTGCCAACACAGTCGTCCAACCGCACCTCCCCTGCCAACACAGTCGTCCAACCGCACCTCCCCTGCCGACACAGTCACCCAACCGCACCTCCCCTGCCGACACAGTCACCCAACCGCACCTCCCCTGCCGACACAGTCACCCAACTGCACCTTTCCTACCGACACAGTCACTCAACCGCACCTCCCCTGCGAACAGAGTCACCCAACCGCACCTCCCCTGCCAACACAGTCAACCAACACTTTATTATTACGTGTCTCTACGCAGCCAGTCCACAACCCTCCACCTCTCAGCCAACAAACCACTTCCAACAGTCACCCAAAACCGCACCTCCCCTGCCGACACAGTCACCGAACACAAACCCTCCCCTGCCCACACAGTAACCCAACCATGTACCTCCCCTGCCGACACAGTCACCGAACACAACCCCTCCCCTGCCCACACAGTAACCCAACCGCACCTCCCCTGCCGACACAGTCACCCAACCGCACCTCCCCTGCCGACACAGTCACCCAACCGCACCTCCCCTGCCGACACAGTCACCCAACCGCACCTCCCCTGCCGACACAGTCACCCAACCGCACCTCTCCTGCCGACACAGTCCCCCAACCGCACCTCTCCTGCCGACAGTCCCCCAACCGCACCTCTCCTGTCGACACAGTCCCCCAACCGCACCTCCCCTGCCGACACAGTCCCCCAACCGCACCTCTCCTGCCGACAGTCCCCCAACCGCACCTCTCCTGTCGACACAGTCCCCCAACCGCACCTCTCCTGTCGACACAGTCCCCCAACCGCACCTCCCCTGCCGACACAGTCCCCCAACCGCACCTCCCCTGCCGACAGAGTCCCCCAACCGCACCTCTCCTGCCGACACAGTCACCCAACCGCACCTCTCCTGCCGACACAGTCACCCAACCGCACCTCTCCTGCCGACACAGTCACCCAACCGCACCTCTCCTGCCGACACAGTCCCCCAACCGCACCTCTTCTGCCGACACAGTCACCCAACCTTGCTTTTACTTATGGCTAACAGTACAATACTCTACTGCTACTAGCCTCCACTACAAACATCTTTTGAAGTGTCAGGAAAAGGTATGGCTCCTTACTTCCCCAATGACCCTGTGCCATCCTACTTAGAAAAAAAAAAAAAAAAAAGAGGCCCCCAGCGGGGATGAAATACTGTAAAAGCAGGAAAACAAAATAAAGAGAGAGCGTTCCTTTAAAGACGACAATAATTACGAGAAAAGGTAAACGTTTATTTGTACCATGGCAACGTGTTTCGTGAGCACATTAGGTTGACTTCCTCAGTCCAAATTTCAAAGCCAGCTTTTTCAAACAGTCATGCACAAAATTTGGCCAGAGGAAGTGAGCTGAATGTGCTCACGAAATGCATTGCCATAGTACAAATAAACTTACCTTTTTCCCCATATTGGTTTCATCTCTGAGGTAGGCTACCTCTTTTTTTACTGCTTTTAAACCATTAGCAGCTTCAATAGAGTTATATTGTGTGACATAAGTGTGCTGCTTTTGACCTGAGTCAGCAGAACTCGTGCTGTAAATTCTTGGAATGCTTTGATCTCTCCCTACTAGCAGAAAATATAGAAACTGAAAGCAGAAGTCCTCTGTTATTGTCTCACACTGCCCCCTAGTGGCCATAAATAAACATTACAGCAGCACTATTTAGACACAGGAAAATGTAACAAATAAATACAAAATGTGCTAAGCTTAATTGGCCCGGAGCACTTGCAAGCTCCTAAATAGACACAGTGCAGATTAATATCAGCTGTAACAAAGGAATGTTTTTCTTTCACTGTAGTGAGAGGTATATGGTGGCTGCTATAGTTATTTCCTTTTAAGCAATACCAGTTGCCTGGCAGACCTGCTGATCTATTTGGCTGCAGAAGTGTCTGAACAACACCAGAAACAAGCATGCAGTTAATCTCGTCAGATTTGACAATGTCAGAAACACCTGTTCTGCTGCATGCTTGTTCAGGGGCTATGGCTAAGAGTATTAAAGACAGAGGGTCAGGATGATAGCCAGGTAGCTGGTATTGCTTAAAAGAAATTACGACAGTTGTCCTTAAAGGCTACTATGCTGTTGCTTATCATTTGAGTAGAGAGGAATTTCTGAGTTCAGGAAACTAAATATGGTAGCCTCCCTATACCTCTCGCGACAGGTTCCCTTTACATAAGTCAGCAGTGACAGCTGCCATTTTCCGGCCAGGTTCCTCCTTACAGTACATACATTCCCAGCATGCTTTGCCAGCTCTCAGAGATCAGCAGGGTTACCCCGCGAGTTCATATTACCTCTTTCTCCTGTTGCGGTGCCTTAATGGCCCTGCCTTACAAAGCTGCGACTCTCAGAGCCTTGAAGTGCACAGATGACAATCTCCAATCAGGGGCCGTGTATTACATTACGATAATGTGCTGGAAAGCAAAGAGCCTTGTTTTCCTCTCTCCCCCTCCAGACTCTCAGCCATTGTGTCCTATCTCTAGATGTGTTCAGAGATGCTGCAGAGAAAGCAAGATTCGCAGCAATGCAGAGAGCAAAGCGAAGCGCCAGCCAGCCAAGCCCAACATCAAAAGGGAATTATCTGCGTCTGCCATCGTCTCAGCGACTTGAAAGGGAGAAGCAGAATCGCAGGGCTGTTTGGCTTGTAGATGGGCGCTTGCGTTTCATGTCTGCACGCCGGGTGCCGTGTTCAAGGCATGTTTTGTTCCACAGAAGCAGGTTGGAAAGGGACAAGTCTGAAGGAATCGCTATCTGATCAAACCACTGAGGGGGGGAGATACTTTATCAATGTGAGAATTTTAAGGGACAAGTCCATTAAAGAGGACCTGAAGTCAGAACTTCCTCTCTGCCCTAAAATATAAGCAACAGCAAAATAACCTTTAAAGGGAACCAGAGACAAAGCACCCTCATGTATTTTACCATATACGGTATATCAATTGGAACATGACAGTAAACACCTACACTCTGCTCTCTGTTTCATTCTTCACTGCTGAACTTGTTTCTAATCAGCCCTGATAGAATCCCAGACTGAGCATTCAGTCTGGCTTTGCTCAGGAAACACTATAGCTGAGTCATTATAGCAGTGCCAGAAGGGGGCAGGCTTGGGCTTGAAAAGACATCAGAGAAGACAGACTCAGCTATAATGATTCCTGAGCAAAGCCAGACTGAATGCGCAGTGGGGGATTTTATCAGGGCTGATAACAAGCAGGCTGAGCAGTGCAGAATGAAACAGAGAGCAGGGTAGGTGTTTTCTCCAATGTTCCCACTGATACATATGGTAAAATACATGAGGGTGCTTTGTCTCTGGTTCACTTTAAAGAAAAACATTTTTTTTACAACTGATATGAATCCTACAATAAATCTGCAGTGTGTCCACTGCCTGCTTTCATGGAAGTAGACATAGGGTGTTTACCAATCAGCTGTTCTGCCGTGGCGGTTAAGAGATCAAATTACACTTGTGATTAGTCACAAATGAAGGGGGAATTAGACAGGATAAACTCTCTAAATACATATAGGGTGCATTCCTCTAAGTTTTCCTTCTGTCCTGTGCAAGAGTTCAGGTGCTTTTTAATAATAATTGTATTAAAGTGGATCTCCTGTAATGTCGCTGAATGGGTGCTGGAGTATCCTGTCCAATAGCAGCGGTTTTACTGTATTGCCAGATTTTACTGTGCCAAATACCTCCCTGGATTGGGAACTGGATGGAGGAAAAGGGTTTCTAATTTGTCCTTTAAAAATAAACAGCTGCCGACAGATTTAAACATATTCTCTCCGGCCAGCTAGCAAACTCCCCTCAAAGACCAAATACAATAACCGATTTACCGACTGACCATTTTTAGCATCGATTCTATTTGAAATGATCAGATTGTTTATACCGTATATTTTTTTCTTATTTATGGGCCTGATCTGACTGACTACTTCCAATCCGAGCAATTGGATAGTTCAATGCTTCTATAAGTGTGTCTAATTGCTGGTTTCATGGAAGCAGACAGAGTTAACCTCCTGTGTTTACAAATTAGCTGCTCTGCCGAGGCAGTCAGCTGAGAGATCAAATTACATTGGTGATTAGTCACAGAGGAGGGGAGAATAGACAGGCTAAAGTCTCTAAATACATACAGGCTGCATTTTTCTCTGCTTTCCGTCTGTCCTGTGCAAGAGTTCAGGTTCCCTTTAAGTACAGGCAGCTGCTAGTGGACAGAAAACACAGGAACACCGGCATCCTGCGGCCCCGACCTCTTATACATTATCAGGAAGCAGGACTATTCCTTATACACTGGGCCAGTAATCTGGACCTGACATCACTCTAATTTCTGGTGATGGTTCAGGAAGTGAGCTGTGCCTGGCCTGCCCTGCTGTATACATGTATCCTGATAATTCCCCATGCAGATTCCAGGGCGTCAGTGTGGGTACCTGGCGCAGGAAGTGAGCTGTGCCTGGCCTGCCCTGCTGTATACATGTATCCTGATAATTCCCCATGCTGATTCCAGGGCATCAATGTGGGTACCTTGCGCAGGAAGTGAGCTGTGCCTGGCCTGCCCTTCTGTATACATGCATCCTGATAATTCCCCATGCTGATTCCAGGGCGTCAGTGTGGGTACCTGGCGCAGGAAGTGAGCTGTGCCTGGCCTGCCCTGCTGTATACATGTATCCTGATATTTCCCCATGCTGATTCCGGGGCGTCGATGTGGGTACTTGGCACAGGACATGAGCTGTGCTGGGCCTATCCTGCTGTATCCATGTATATTGAGCCCCCATGCTGATTCCAGGGCGTGGGTACTTGGCACAGGAAGCTGCATATTCTGCATTCTACAACATCTGTAGAAATATGCCAGGAATGAGGAGATCGCCCACCGATCCCGGCTACCGTGCATATAACACGAGGCGTCACCCCGACCACAACACAAGCGCCGGCTTATCACACGAGACGCACAACACAAAGGCTTCCGCTTTCATGTCAGAGCCGGCTGCCAGGCCTCACTGATGTGCTGATTGTGATGGGGAGAGGGATGAGAAGAATAGTAATGCCACACACACAGCAAACACAGCAAACACATTGCACGTGCGTCTCTGTACACATCTCTGTCATCTCAACACAACCCAAAATAATGGCCAACTCCATGAGAGATGCACCCCACACACACACACACACACACTGTACACACACACACACACACACCTCCCGCAGTGATCTATCCCGTCAGATCGCATCTCCCGCAGTGATCTATCCCGTCAGATCGCATCTACCGCAGTGATCTATCCGGTCAGATCGCATCTCCCGCAGTGATCTATCCCGTCAGATCGCATCTCCCGCAGTGATCTATCCCATCAGATCGCATCTCCAGCAGTGATCTATCCCATCAGATCGCATCTCCCGCAGTGATCTATCCCGTCAGATCGCATCTCCCGCAGTGATCTATCCCGTCAGATCGCATCTCCCGCAGTGATCTATCCCGTCAGATCGCATCTCCCGCAGTGATCTATCCCGTCAGATCGCATCTCCCGCAGTGATCTATCCCGTCACATCGCATCTCCAGCAGTGATCTATCCCGTCAGATCGCATCTCTCGCAGTGATCTATCCCGTCAGATCGCATCTCCCGCAGTGATCTATCCCATCAGATCGCATCTCCAGCAGTGATCTATCCCGTCAGATCGCATCTCTCGCAGTGATCTATCCCATCAGATCGCATCTCCCGCAGTGATCTATCCCATCAGATCGCATCTCCCGCAGTGATCTATCCCGTCAGATCGCATCTCCCGCAGTGATCTATCCCGTCAGATCGCATCTCCCGCAGTGATCTATCCCATCAGATGGCATCTCCCGCAGTGATCTATCCAGTCAGATGGCATCTCCCGCAGTGATCTATCCCGTCAGATGGCATCTCCCGCAGTGATCTATCCCGTCAGATCGCATCTCCCGCAGTGATCTATCCCGTCAGATCGCATCTCCCGCAGTGATCTATCCCGTCACATCGCATCTCCCGCAGTGATCTATCCCGTCAGATCGCATCTCCCGCAGTGATCTATCACGTCAGATCGCATCTCCCGCAGTGATCTATCCCATCAGATCGCATCTCCCGCAGTGATCTATCCCGTCATATCGCATCTCCCGCAGTGATCTATCCCGTCAGATCGCATCTCCCGCAGTGATCTATCCCGTCAGATCGCATCTCTCGCAGTGATCTATCCCGTCAGATCGCATCTCCTGCAGTGATCTATCCCGTCAGATCGCATCTCCAGCAGTGATCTATCCCGTCAGATCGCATCTCTCGCAGTGATCTATCCCGTCAGATCGCATTTCCCGCAGTGATCTATCCCGTCAGATCGCATCTCCAGCAGTGATCTATCCCGTCAGATCGCATCTCCCGCAGTGATCTATCCCGTCAGATCGCATCTCCCGCAGTGAACTATCCCGTCAGATCGCATCTCCCGCAGTGATCTATCCAGTCAGATCGCATCTCCCGCAGTGATCTATCCTGTCAGATCGCATCTCCCGCAGTGATCTATCCCGTCAGATCGCATCTCCCGCAGTGATCTATCCAGTCAGATGGCATCTCCCGCAGTGATCTATCCAGTCAGATCGCATCTCTCGCAGTGATCTATCCCGTCAGATCGCATCTCCCGCAGTGATCTATCCCGTCACATCGCATCTCCAGCAGTGATCTATCCCGTCAGATCGCATCTCTCGCAGTGATCTATCCCGTCAGATCGCATCTCCCGCAGTGATCTATCCCATCAGATCGCATCTCCAGCAGTGATCTATCCCGTCAGATCGCATCTCTCGCAGTGATCTATCCCATCAGATCGCATCTCCCGCAGTGATCTATCCCATCAGATCGCATCTCCCGCAGTGATCTATCCCGTCAGATCGCATCTCCCGCAGTGATCTATCCCGTCAGATCGCATCTCCCGCAGTGATCTATCCCATCAGATGGCATCTCCCGCAGTGATCTATCCAGTCAGATGGCATCTCCCGCAGTGATCTATCCCGTCAGATGGCATCTCCCGCAGTGATCTATCCCGTCAGATGGCATCTCCCGCAGTGATCTATCCCGTCACATCGCATCTCCCGCAGTGATCTATCCCGTCAGATCGCATCTCCCGCAGTGATCTATCACGTCAGATCGCATCTCCCGCAGTGATCTATCACGTCAGATCGCATCTCCCGCAGTGATCTATCCCATCAGATCGCATCTCCCGCAGTGATCTATCCCGTCATATCGCATCTCCCGCAGTGATCTATCCCGTCAGATCGCATCTCCCGCAGTGATCTATCCCGTCAGATCGCATCTCTCGCAGTGATCTATCCCGTCAGATCGCATCTCCTGCAGTGATCTATCCCGTCAGATCGCATCTCCAGCAGTGATCTATCCCGTCAGATCGCATCTCTCGCAGTGATCTATCCCGTCAGATCGCATTTCCCGCAGTGATCTATCCCGTCAGATCGCATCTCCAGCAGTGATCTATCCCGTCAGATCGCATCTCCCGCAGTGATCTATCCCGTCAGATCGCATCTCCCGCAGTGAACTATCCCGTCAGATCGCATCTCCCGCAGTGATCTATCCAGTCAGATCGCATCTCCCGCAGTGATCTATCCCGTCAGATCGCATCTCCCGCAGTGATCTATCCCGTCAGATCGCATCTCCCGCAGTGATCTATCCAGTCAGATGGCATCTCCCGCAGTGATCTATCCAGTCAGATCGCATCTCCCGCAGTGATCTATCCCGTCACATCGCATCTCCCGCAGTGATCTATCCCGTCACATCGCATCTCCCGCAGTGATCTATCCCGTCACATCGCATCTCCCGCAGTGATCTATCCCGTCACATCGCATCTCCCGCAGTGATCTATCCCGTCACATCGCATCTCCCGCAGTGATCTATCCCGTCACATCGCATCTCCCGCAGTGATCTATCCCGTCACATCGCATCTCCCGCAGTGATCTATCCCGTCACATCGCATCTCCCGCAGTGATCTATCCCGTCACATCGCATCTCCCGCAGTGATCTATCCCGTCAGATCGCATCTCCCGCAGTGATCTATCCCGTCAGATCGCATCTCCCGCAGTGATCTATCCAGTCAGCTATTGGACTAAGAGGCTCCTCCCCTATCCCTCCCACCCCAGCCTTCACACACTGATTGCTATTAGACTAAGAGGCACCCCCAACACCTTAATCTAGTAATCTGGCTTGCAGTCACTGCCATGTATCCCCTTTTCTTATGTCTCTCTGCTTCAAGCACAATAGGGGTATAACAGCTGAGTGAGTTGTGCGCCCCCTCCTACACTGCGCCCTGAGGCTGGAACCTCTCTTGCCTCTGCCTCGCCCCCACCCTGCGTCCCCTCCTACACTGCACCCTGAGGCTGGAGCCTCTCTTGCCTCTGCCTCGGCCCTGTACGCCCTCCTACACTGCGCCCTGAGGCTGGAGCCTCTCTCGCCTCTGCCTCGGCCTGGCCCTGCGCCCCCTCCTACACTGCACCCTGAGGCTGGAGCCTCTCTCGCCTCTGCCCCGCCCTGCGCCCTCCTACACTGCGCCCTGAGGCTGGAGCCTCTCACCTCTGCCTTGCCCCGCCCAGCGCCCCCTCCTACACTGCGCCCCGAGGCTGGAAAAATCTCTCGCCTCTGCCCCGCCCCCCTTCCTACACTGTGCCCTGAGGCTGGAGCCTCTCTCGCTTCTGCCTCGACCCAGCCCTGCATCCCCTCCTACACTGCGCCCTGAGGCTGGAGTATCTCTCGCCTCCGCCTCGCCCCCCCTCCTACCCTGCGCCCTGAGGCTGGAGCCTCTCTCGCCTCTGCCCCGTCTTGCTCCCTCTCATACACTGTGCCCTGAGGCTGGAGCCTCTCTGCCTCACCCTGCGCCCCCTCCTACACTGCGCTCTGAGGCTGGAGCCTCTCTCGCCTCTGCCCCGCCCCCCCCCCCTCCTACACTGCGCCCTGAGGCTGGAGCCTCTTTCGCTTCTGCCCCTGCCCGCCCTGACCCCCTCCTTTACTGCACCCTGAGGATGGAGCCTCTCTCGCCTCTGCCTCGCCCTGTGCCCCCTCCTACACTGCACCCTGAGGCTGGAGTATCTCTCGCCTCTGCCCCGCCACCCTTCCTACACTGCGCCCTGAGGCTGGAGCCTCTCTCGCTTCTGCCTCGACCCTGCCCTGCATCCCCTCCTACACTGCCCCTGAAGCTGGAGCCTCTCTCGCCTCCGCCTCGCCCCCCTTCCTACCCTGCGACCTGAGGCTGGAGCCTCTCTTGCCTCTGCCTCGCCCTGCGCCCCCTCCTACACTGCGCCCTGAGGCTGGAGCCTCTCTCGCCTCCGCCTCGCCCCCCTTCCTACCCTGCGACCTGAGGCTGGAGCCTCTCTTGCCTCTGCCTCGCCCTGCGCCCCCTCCTACACTGCGCCCTGAGGCTGGAGCCTCTCTTGCCTCTGCCTCGCCCTGCGCCCCCTCCTACACTGCGCCCTGAGGCTGGAGCCTCTCTCGCCTCCGCCTTGCCCCCCTTCCTACCCTGCGACCTGAGGCTGGAGCCTCTTTCGCTTCTGCCTCTGCCCTGCCCCCCTCCTTTACTGCGCCCTGAGGCTGGAGCCTCTCTCGCCTCTGCCTCGCCCTGTGCCCCCCCTCCTACACTGCGCCCTGAGGCTGGAGCCTCTCTCGCCTCTGCCTCGCCCTGTGCCCCCCCTCCTACACTGCGCCCTGAGGCTGGAGCCTCTTTTGCTTCTGTCTCTGCCCCGCCCCCTCCTTTACTGCGCCCTGAGGCTGGAGCCTCTCTCGCCTCTGCCTCGCCCTGTGCCCCCTCCTACACTGCACCCTGAGGCTGGAGCCTCTCTCGCCTCTGCCCCGCGCCCACTCCTACACTGTGCCTGAGGCTGGAGCCTCTCATGCCTCTGCCTCGCCCAGACCTGCTATACAGTGATCACTCCAAAGGTGCCGCCTCAAACCTTAAGTTGACATCATCAAGATGTGTGTCTGGCTAGAGTCATATGCTGGGCATAAATGGGTCGATAATTCTTATCAATCGAGCCGCAGATGGCTCGATTGATAATTTCCGACAAGTCCGATCACCGCACGGATCGATTCCCCGCTCGATACCCGCGGTCGGAACAATAGCGGAAATAGAGTGGAAAATAAGGAGCGCCCGCGGGGACACGCGGTGGGAGTCGATCTGGCGGCTAATCGAGCCGCCGGATCTAACCGTGTATTCTCAGCATTACATCCGCCCCCACAAACAAAAGCAGCTCATATCTAAATGACTGAGCGCTACAGATGGTCAATGACATTCTAATATTTATGAGTTGGTGCTAATATTATACCAATTTACACAGCCTGGAAATGGAGCAGTTAAAACAGCTGCTGCATTTGATTTGTCCAATTTTAATCTACATAACATTTGCATCAACTTTATCAAACAATAATAACAATAATATTTGTAAAGAGCTTTTCTCACATTCGCATCAACTCTACAAATGTTGTTATTGTTTGTTCGAGTTGATGCGAATGTGAGAAAAGAACTTTACAAATGATGTTGTTATTGTTTGTTAAAGTGTTTTTCTCACATTCGCATCAACTCAAACAACAACAACATTTGTAAAGTGCTTTTCTCCCATAGGACACACAGAAATCCCTGACATCAGTACTTCGTTTGAGATGTATTACAGAGATAAAGATATATGTTTAAAAATGCCAGACTAAACGGATGGCTTTTCAGTTTGGATTTAAATAAGAGTTGGAGCTGTGTTGATTTGGTGTGGCAAGGAGTTCCAAAGGGTAGGGGCAGCAGTGGCAACAAAACCTTCAGGCATTGGGGGCCTTAACTGTGTAAAGATTAGAATGTTAGCAAGCCAAGAATCCTCCATTTTCTGTGTTATGTGGCAATGGCGGGGTTGGCTTGTTAACAGGCGGTGCAGGCATTGCTAGGAAGGCCTGTATAGAGGGCGGTGCAGGCGTTGCTAGGAAGGCCTGTATAGAGGGCGGTGCAGGCGTTGCTAGGAAGGCCTGTATAGAGGGCGGTGCAGGCGTTGCTAGGAAGGCCTGTATAGAGGGCGGTGCAGGCGTTGCTAGGAAGGCCTGTACAAAGGGCATTGCAGTAGTCCAGTCATGATGTGATGAAGGCAGAAACTACGGTTGGAAGATCTGCTTCATTTTTGCAATATTCCTTAGGTAAAAAAAATATTTCTCAACAAATCAAACTAAAATGATTAGCAGCTCATTGAGTATTGCTACAGTACATGCCAGCTAGCCTATTCAGCGTGTACCCGTGAGAAATTATAGAAAGACTAGTGACTTAAGCACGTTTAAAAACTCCGGCACGCACACGCCCGTCACGCAACGCCCTCCTTGCACGCCCGCCCCTTCTGGCCCCGTCCTCCCTCAGCGTCTCTGCGTCCCTCCTTGCACATGCGCGGTGCAAAAAAGCACCGACACAGGGACATAGCGGATGCAGAGACACATGGATATTATATAAAGAGATACTTTCCTACACTGAGAGAAGCCTCTGGATAAGACTCCTCCCATCCTCCTCGCCGTTCCAGCGCCAAGACCCTCCAAACATATTCAACCAAAGCTTTTGCGTGTACGAGCGCCTGCACTGTGCAGGTGCAAGTATGGTGCGGACCTGCGGAGCAGCACAGGTTATTCCCACCTGCGGAGGAGCACTGGTTATTCCCTGGTGCACCAGCAGCATTGTGCCACTGTGCAGACGGTACTTGCACCCGCACAGTGCATCCATGCTCATATATGGATTGGAGGACCGCCACGAAGAAGCGGAGGCTTCCCGGCGAGCAGCGGTGGGGTGGAAGCGGATCGGAGAAGCCTGTGCATCATCCAGAGGATTCCCTCTACTGAGGAAAGTATCACACTTTACACAGGTTTGCATGTTTTGCAGACGCAAAGGACAAATCATCAGCAATACTACAGATCCAGGTCTTACCAGCAATAGCTCCGGCCAGGAGGAGGTACCCGGGGCTCACCCTGCCATCTTCTCCAGCAAAGGCGGCCTTCATATGGGCATAGCAGGGGAAGTAGATGGCAGAGAAGGGGATGTCTCGGAGGAAGCAGGCCTTGGCCCCCTGAGGAGAGGACACATGTGACATCAGAGGAGCATAGAGGTCACAGGAACAGGAGGGAGGGGACACGTGACAGAGGAGCACAGAGCTCACATGAACAGGAGGGAGGGGACATCAGAGGAGCATAGAGGTCACAGGAACAGAAGGGAGGGGACACATGTGACATCAGAGAAGCATAGAGGTCACAGGAACAGAAGGGAGGGGACACATGTGACGTAAGAGGAGCATAAAGGTCACAGGAACAGAAGGGAGGGGACACGTGACATCAGAGGAGCATAGAGGTCACAGGAACAGGAGGGAGGGGACACGTGACAGAGGAGCACAGAGGTCACATGAACAGGAGGGAGGGGACATAGGTGACATCAGAGGAGCATATAGGTCACAGGAACAGAAGGGAGGGGACACATGTGACAGAGGAGCATAGAGGTCACAGGAACAGAAGGGAGGGGACACAGGTGACATCAGAGGAGCATAGAGGTCACAGGAACAGGAGGGAGGGGACACGTGACATCAGAGGAGCACAGAGGTCACAGGAACAGAAGGGATGGGACACAGGTGACATCAGAGGAGCACAGAGGTCACAGGAACAGAAGGGATGGGACACAGGTGACATCAGAGGAGCACAGAGGTCACAGGAACAGGAGGGAGGGGACACAGGTGACATCAGAGGAGCATAGAGGTCACAGGAACAGAATGGAGGGGACACATGTGACATCAGAGGAGCATAGAGGTCACAGGAACAGAATGGAGGGGACACAGGTGACATCAGAGGAGCATAGAGGTCACAGGAACAGGGATAGGCATCCATAAAACTCTACATTTCCTATAGAAATGACATTAAAGTGAACCTTAAAGAGGAGCTGTTAGGTATAAGGTCTCAGAGAAAATAAACACATATATCAGTAGCTAAAGATTGGCTGTACTTACATTACATATGCATTTCACTGTCCACGTTTGGATTTCACAGAATTTGTATATAGTATATGCAGAGATAGATGCTCCTGACAGCTCATGGCAGGTTCCATGTTTGTCTGTCTCCTATGAAGCCAAATGTGTGGTCATGTCCTGCCTGCTTCCTGATCACAGAAAAGCTCGTACTGAATAACACAGTGTGCAGTGAATATTAATGAGCCATGTGGCTAAGAACAATAGCTGACTCCTGCAGTGTACTCTGCCCGGAGATTTATCAGTGCTACGCGCTGGACTGATTACAAGCTGCTGTAACGTCTCATTAGCAGCCGAGGGGAGGGCCCCAGAATGCTTTGCAGTTTAGTATGCGGCTTGCGTCCTCTTGGGTCTATAACAGCTTTGCTGTTAAGCCCACATCAAAGGTAACTGAGATTTTTATCTTCACTAATGCCTTTCTGGCTTCCTTCTAAACTGTTTAACACAGGAGAATAGAGGTTTAAATTAGCTTCTGCAGCCTGACAGTTACTCTTTAAGCCAGAAAAGAAAAAAATGAGTTTTACTCACCTGGGGCTTCTACCAGCCCCCTGCAGCAGTCCTGTGCCCTCGCAGCCACTCACTAATCCTCTGTTCCCCCGCTGCCAGCTAGTTCTGCTACTACCAGCCCCCTGCAGCAGTCCTGTGCCCTCGCAGCCACTCACTAATCCTCTGGTCCCCGCTGCCAGCTAGTTTCGTTTTTGCCGACAGGCCCGTCAGGACTGGCCACGCGTAGCTTTTTCTGCATTCCCGACTGTAATTAGCGCTATTTCAGGCCGCAACGCGTACAAAACTACGCGTTGCCGCATATCTACGCATAGGTAATGCGGCAACGCGTATCTTTGTTCACGCTGCGGTCCGCAATAGCGCTAATTACAGCCGGGAATGCAGAAAAAGCTACGCGTGGCCAGTCCTGACGGGCCTGTCGGCAAAAACAAAACTAGATGGCAGCGGGGGAGCAGAGGATTAGGGAGCGACTGTGAGGGCACAGGACTGCTGCAGGGGGCTGGTAGAAGCCCCAGGTGAGTAAAACATTTTTTTCTGGCTTAAGGTTCACTTTAAAGTACAGCTAATGTCACATATAACCTTGCACAACAAAATTATTTTTATAATCAGAATACCACCCAGGAAAATGACTATTGCTGAGAGTATCAGGAGGAAGCTCTCCAGTGTCAGGCGGCAGTACCGCCTCTTTCATCATTCAAGCCTGCCTGTTGGTCCATTAATATAATAATATAATGGATGGTTTTAAAGTGGACCTGAACTCTTGCACAGGAGAAGGGACACAGAGAAATGCACCCTGTATGAATTTAGAGAGTTTAGCCCGTCTAATTCCCCCCTCATCTGTGACTAATCACAAGTTGTAATTTGGTCTCAGCTGTGTCAGCTCAGGAATCTCCTCTGCCCCAGCAGAGCAGCTAATCTGTAAGAACAGGAGGTTACCAATATGTCTGCTTCCATGAAAGCAAGAAGTAGATACACTGCAGATTTATCTCAGCTGTGACAAAAAAATTTTTTCCGTAAATATCATTATGCTGTTGCTTATCTTTAAGAGCAGAGAGGAAGTTGTGAGTTCAGGTCCTCTTTACTGAAGAATGAACAGGATTTTATGAAGACAAAAAAAAAACTCTCTCAGGAAGGTGATGCCAAGTACAGAACCGCCTCCCCATCCTCTGTCCAGCCTCCTGTCAGTGTGACCTGTGACAGAGGGATGCAGAGGATATTGGGAAGAAGCAGTATTGTACAGCGAGGAGGAGAAGGTCTCTCTCTCTGCAGCCACACAGGCAGGGCTCAGGAGATACCCAGGATTTCCTCTGTCCAGCCTCCTGTCAGTGTGACCTGTGACAGAGGGATGCAGAGGATATTGGGAAGAAGCAGTGTTGTACAGCGAGGACGAGGTGTATCTCTCTGCAGTCACACAGGCAGGGCTCAGGAGATACGCAGGAGATGCTCTTTCCAGTATGCTGTCAGTGTGACCTGTGACAGAGGAGTGCAGAGGATATTGGGAAGAAGCAGTGTTGTACAGGGAGGAGGAGAAGGTCTCTCTGCAGTCACACAGGCAGGGCTCAGGGGATACCCAGGAGTTCCTCTGTCCAGCCTCCTGTCAGTGTGAGCTGTGACAGAGGGATGCAGAGGATATTGGGAAGAAGCAGTGTTGTACAGCGAGGACGAGGTGTATCTCTCTGCAGTCACACAGGCAGAGCTCAGGACATACACAGGAGTTCCTCTGTCCAGCCTCCTGTCAGTGTGACCTGTGACAGAGGAGTGCAGAGGATATTGGGAAGAAGCAATGTTGTACAGCGAGGAGGAGAAGGTCTCTCTCTCTGCAGTCACACAGGCAGGGCTCAGGAGATACCCAGGAGTTCCTCTGCCCAGCCTCCTGTCAGTGTGACCTGTGACAGAGGGATGCAGAGGATATTGGGAAGAAGCAGTATTGTACAGCGAGGAGAAGGTCTCTCTCTCTGCAGTCACACAGGCAGGACTCTGGAGATACCCAGGAGTTCCTCTGTGCAGCCTCCTGTCAGTGTAACCTGTGACAGAGTGCAGAGGATATTGGGAAGAAGCAGTGTTGTACAGCGAGGAGGAGAAGGTCTCTCTCTCTGCAGTCACACTAGCAGGGCTCAGGAGATACCCGGGAGTTCCTCTGTGCAGCCTCCTGTCAGTGTGACCTGTGACAGAGGGATGCAGAGGATTGGGAAGAAGCAGTGTTGTACAGCGAGGACGAGGTGTATCTCTCTGTAGTCACACAGCCAGGGCTCAGGACATACACTCAGGAGTCCCTCTGTCCAGCCTCCTGTCAGTGTGACCTGTGACAGAGGGATGCAGAGGATTGGGAAGAAGCAGTGTTGTACAGCGAGGACGAGGTGCATCTCTCTGCAGTCACACAGGCAGGGTTCAGGAGATACCCAGGAGTTCCTCTGTCCAGCCTCCTGTCAGTGTGGCCTGTGACAGAGGGATGCAGAGGATTGGGAAGAAGCAGTGTTGTACAGCGAGGACGAGGTGTATCTCTCTGTAGTCACACAGCCAGGGCTCAGGACATACACTCAGGAGTCCCTCTGTCCAGCCTCCTGTCAGTGTGACCTGTGACAGAGGGATGCAGAGGATTGGGAAGAAGCAGTGTTGTACAGCGAGGACGAGGTGCATCTCTCTGCAGTCACACAGGCAGGGTTCAGGAGATACCCAGGAGTTCCTCTGTCCAGCCTCCTGTCAGTGTGACCTGTGACAGAGGGATGCAGAGGATTGGGAAGAAGCAGTGTTGTACAGCGAGGACGAGGTGTATCTCTCTGCAGTCACACAGGCAGGGCTCAGGAGATACGCAGGAGATGCTCTTTCCAGTATGCTGTCAGTGTGACCTGTGACAGAGGAGTGCAGAGGATATTGGAAAGAAGCAGTGTTGTACAGGGAGGAGGAGAAGGTCTCTCTGCAGTCACACAGGCAGGGCTCAGGGGATACCCAGGAGTTCCTCTGTCCAGCCTCCTGTCAGTGTGACCTGTGACAGAGGGATGCAGAGGATATTGGGAAGAAGCAGTGTTGTACAGCGAGGACGAGGTGCATCTCTCTGCAGTCACACAGGCAGGGTTCAGGAGATACCCAGGAGTTCCTCTGTTCAGTATGCTGTCAGTGTGACCTGTGACAGGAGTGCAGAGGATATTGGGAAGAAGCAGTGTTGTACAGCGAGGAGGAGAAGGTCTCTCTCTCTGCAGCCACACAGGCAGGGCTCAGGAGATACCCAGGAGTTCCTCTGTCCAGCCTCCTGTCAGTGTGACCTGTGACAGAGGGATGCAGAGGATATTGGGAAGAAGCAGTGTTGTACAGCGAGGACGAGGTGCATCTCTCTGCAGTCACACAGGCAGGGTTCAGGAGATACCCAGGAGTTCCTCTGTCCAGTATGCTGTCAGTGTGACCTGTGACAGAGGAAGGCAGAGGATATTGGTTAGAAGCAGTGTTGTACAGTGAGGAGGAGAAGGTGTCTCTCTGCAGTCACACAGGCAGGGCTCAGGAGATACCCAGGAGTTCCTCTGTCCAGCCTCCTGTCAGTGTGACCTGTGACAGAGGGATGCAGAGGATTGGGAAGAAGCAGTGTTGTACAGCGAGGACGAGGTGTATCTCTCTGCAGTCACACAGGCAGGGCTCAGGAGATACGCAGGAGATGCTCTTTCCAGTATGCTGTCAGTGTGACCTGTGACAGAGGAGTGCAGAGGATATTGGAAAGAAGCAGTGTTGTACAGGGAGGAGGAGAAGGTCTCTCTGCAGTCACACAGGCAGGGCTCAGGGGATACCCAGGAGTTCCTCTGTCCAGCCTCCTGTCAGTGTGACCTGTGACAGAGGAGTGCAGAGGATATTGGGAAGAAGCAGTGTTGTACAGCGAGGACGAGGTGCATCTCTCTGCAGTCACACAGGCAGGGTTCAGGAGATACCCAGGAGTTCCTCTGTTCAGTATGCTGTCAGTGTGACCTGTGACAGGAGTGCAGAGGATATTGGGAAGAAGCAGTGTTGTACAGCGAGGAGGAGAAGGTCTCTCTCTCTGCAGCCACACAGGCAGGGCTCAGGAGATACCCAGGAGTTCCTCTGTCCAGCCTCCTGTCAGTGTGACCTGTGACAGAGGGATGCAGAGGATATTGGGAAGAAGCAGTATTGTACAGTGAGGAGGAGAAGGTCTCTCTCTCTGCAGTCACACAGGCAGGGCTCAGGAGATACCCAGGAGTTCCTCTGGCCAGCCTCCTGTCAGTGTGACCTGTGACAGAGGGATGCAGAGGATATTGGGAAGAAGCAGTGTTGTACAGTGAGGAGGAGAAGGTCTCTCTGCAGTCACACAGGCAAGGCTCAGGAGATACCCGGAAGTTCCTCTGTGCAGCCTCCTGTCAGTGTGACCTGTGACAGAGGGATGCAGAGGATATTGGGAAGAAGCAGTGTTGTACTGCGAGGACGAGGTGCATCTCTCTGCAGTCACACAGGCAGGGCTCAGGAGATACCCAGGAGTTCCTCTGTCCAGCCTCCTGTCGGTGGGACCTGTGACAGAGGGATGCAGAGGATATTGGGAAGAAGCAGTGTTGTACAGCGAGGACGAGGTGCATCTCTCTGCAGTCACTCAGGCAGGGCTCAGAAGATACCCAGGAGTTCCTCTTTGCAGCCTCCTGTCAGTGTGACCTGTGACAAAGGGATGCAGAGGATATTGGGAAGAAGCAGTGTTGTACAGCGAGGACGAGGTGCATCTCTCTGCAGTCACACAGGCAGGGCTCAGGAGATACCTAGGAGTTCCTCTGTCCAGCCTCCTGTCAGTGTGACCTGTGACAGAGGAGTGCAGAGGATATTGGGAAGAAGCAGTGTTGTACAGCAAGGAGGAGAAGGTCTCTCTCTCTGCAGTCACACTGGCAGGGCTCAGGAGATACCCAGGAGTTCCTCTGTCCAGCCTCCTGTCAGTGTGACCTGTGACAGAGGGATGCAGAGGATATTGGGAAGAAGCAGTGTTGTACAGCAAGGAGGAGAAGGTCTCTCTCTCTGCCAACACACAGGCAGGGCTCAGGAGATACGCAGGAGATGCTCTTTCCAGTATGCTGTCAGTGTGACCTGTAACAGAGGAGTGCAGAGGATATTGGGAAGAAGCAGTGTTGTACAGCGAGGACGAGGTGCATCTCTCTGCAGTCACACAGGCAGGGCTCAGGAGATACCTAGGAGTTCCTCTGTCCAGCCTCCTGTCAGTGTGACCTGTGACAGAGGAGTGCAGAGGATATTGGGAAGAAGCAGTGTTGTACAGCGAGGACGAGGAGGTGCATCTCTCTCTGCAGCCACACAGGCAGGGCTCAGGAGATACCCAGGAGTTCCTCTGTGCAGCCTCCTGTCAGTGTGACCTGTGACAGAGGGATGCAGAGGATATTGGGAAGAAGCAGTGTTGTACAGTGAGGAGGAGAAGGTCTCTCTGCAGTCACACAGGCAGGGCTCAGGAGATACCTAGGAGTTCCTCTGCCCAGCCTCCTGTCAGTGTGACCTGTGACAGAGGAGTGCAGAGGATATTGGGAAGAAGCAGTGTTGTACAGCGAGGACGAGGAGGTGCATCTCTCTCTGCAGTCACACAGGCAGGGCTCAGGAGATACCCAGGAGTTCCTCTGTGCAGCCTCCTGTCAGTGTGACCTGTGACAGAGGGATGCAGAGGATATTGGGAAGAAGCAGTGTTGTACAGCGAGGACGAGGTGCATCTCTCTGCAGTCACACAGGCAGGGTTCAGGAGATACCCAGGAGTTCCTCTGTCCAGCCTCCTGTCAGTGTGGCCTGTTACAGAGGGATGCAGAGGATTGGGAAGAAGCAGTGTTGTACATTGAGGATGAGGAGGTGTATCTCTCTGCCGACACACAGGCAGGGCTCAGGAGATACGCAGGAGATGCTCTTTCCAGTATGCTGTCAGTGTGACCTGTGACAGAGGAGTGCAGAGGATATTGGGAAGAAGCAGTGTTGTACAGGGAGGAGGAGAAGGTCTCTCTGCAGTCACACAGGCAGGGCTCAGGGGATACCCAGGAGTTCCTCTGTCCAGCCTCCTGTCAGTGTGACCTGTGACAGAGGAGTGCAGAGGATATTGGGAAGAAGCAGTGTTGTACAGCGAGGACGAGGTGCATCTCTCTGCAGTCACACAGGCAGGGTTCAGGAGATACCCAGGAGTTCCTCTGTCCAGCCTCCTGTCAGTGTGGCCTGTTACAGAGGGATGCAGAGGATTGGGAAGAAGCAGTGTTGTACATTGAGGATGAGGAGGTGTATCTCTCTGCCGACACACAGGCAGGGCTCAGGAGATACGCAGGAGATGCTCTTTCCAGTATGCTGTCAGTGTGACCTGTGACAGAGGAGTGCAGAGGATATTGGGAAGAAGCAGTGTTGTACAGGGAGGAGGAGAAGGTCTCTGTGCAGTCACACAGGCAGGGCTCAGGAGATACCCAGGAGTTCCTCTGTTCAGTATGCTGTCAGTGTGACCTGTGACAGGAGTGCAGAGGATATTGGGAAGAAGCAGTGTTGTACAGCGAGGAGGAGAAGGTCTCTCTCTCTGCAGCCACACAGGCAGGGCTCAGGAGATACCCAGGATTTCCTCTGTCCAGCCTCCTGTTAGTGTGACCTGTGACAGAGGGATGCAGAGGATATTGGGAAGAAGCAGTGTTGTACAGTGAGGAGGAGAAGGTCTCTCTCTCTGCAGTCACACAGGCAGGGCTCAGGAGATACCCAGGAGTTCCTCTGGCCAGCCTCCTGTCAGTGTGACTTGTGACAGAGCAGTGCAGAGGATATTGGGAAGAAGCAGTGTTGTACAGTGAGGAGGAGAAGGTCTCTCTGCAGTCACACAGGCAAGGCTCAGGAGATACCCAGGAGTTCCTCTGTCCAGCCTCCTGTCAGTGTGACCTGTTACAGAGGGATGCAGAGGATATTGGGAAGAAGCAGTATTGTACAGCGAGGAGGAGAAGGTCTCTCTCTCTGCAGTCATACAGGCAAGGCTCAGGAGATACCCAGGAGTTCCTCTGTCCAGCCTCCTGTCAGTGTGACCTGTTACAGAGGGATGCAGAGGATATTGGGAAGAAGCAGTATTGTACAGCGAGGAGGAGAAGGTCTCTCTCTCTGCAGTCATACAGGCAAGGCTCAGGAGATACCCAGGAGTTCCTCTGTCCAGCCTCCTGTCAGTGTGACCTGTGACAGAGGAAGGCAAAGGATATTGGGAAGAAGCATTGTACAGGGAGGAGGAGAAGGTGTCTCTCTGCAGTCACACAGGCAGGGCTCAGGAGATACCCAGGAGGCTCAGGAACTCTCTTTAGCATGCTAATTCTTGCCTATACAACCTGTGAGGGAGAAGGCCACTAAACAAGCATTTCTGCAACAAGGGCAGAGTAATTACCCTGACAAAGGCACCTCTGTGCTGGGCTGGGCAGAAGGAGCCAGCAGGTCTGGGAGAGGAGGTCTTAGGCTGGTCTCCTGCAGTGAATACACATTGTCTGCTGTACAGGGGAGGAGGGGGATGCCAGACTGCGGGGTGGGGGTATAGGAGACAGAGGTGCACCTTGTCTGACAGGGATATTTAATGCTGCTGGCACCTGTAGCCGCTCCCTCCTCTCAGCTCACAGGCCTGGAAATCATTTGGCATGCACAATTGTTATTTGGAGTCAGTGGCTGTAAACAATAGTCAGCTAGTCACTTCTCCATCCCCTCCATTCAGCTGCCCCCCTCCTCCCCCCTTTCCAGTTCTCAGGGTCATTAACCTGCGATTCACCTGTGAAGGTGTGCAGACAATACAGGAGACCTACAAGCCATATAGTGACCTAGGGCCAGACAGGCCGCTCATACAACCACTTAAGGTGGCCATACACTGTCCCGATTTGCCGCCGTTCAACAGCAGATTCGATCACTGGGATCGAATCTGCTGCCAATCGTTCGCGCTAAACGCACCCGCCGATCCGATTTCCTCCTGAAATCGGATCGGTCCGTCGATCGCGCTGTGCGGGAAATTACCGTCAATCGCCCGCGGGTAGGGAGCGCGTCGCTAGCGGCGGCCGATCCGATCAGGTATACATTACCTGACGCTGGCTCCCGGGCATCCTCTCCTCGCTGCACCACTCTGTTCCTGCTTCCATCCCAGCGTACATTAACTTCCTGTGTCACTGCAGTGACCAGGAAGTTCAAATAGAGGGCGCTCTATACGGGGGGGGGGGGGGGGGGGGGGGAGACAGGCGGCAGGAGCAGCTCCACAGATTGTGATCGGATTCGGGCTGAAATCGATTCACAATCTGTTTGCAGTAAAGGCAGCCATACGATCCCTCTCTGATCAGATTCGATCAGATAGGGATCTGTCAGTTGGTCGATCTAATGGCAAATCGACCAGTGTATGGCCACCTTAACCCACTACCTGCAAAGGTGAAGGGTGCCGCTAACATGAACACGCAGGAAGCTGGATATGCCTTGGCAGGGGGAGGGGCAGAGAGCAGCAAGGGGTACTGTGTGAGAATAGATGGACCGCCAATATCCAATATGAATAATATTTATCCCCACCATGTCAGATTATCAGCCGCCTCTTATGGCTAATCCTTAAAGGACCTCTGTCGCGAGAATCTTAAAATTTAAAATACATGTAAATATATACAAATTAAAAAGTATGTTTCTTCCAGAGTAAAATCAGCCATAAATTACTTTTCTCCTATGTTGTTGTCACTTACAGTATGTTGTAGAAATCTGACTGATTTTGGACTAGCCCTTATCCTCATGGAGGTTTCACAGGGATTCCTTTATTTTAAAAATGCACTTAGTGAATACCAGTTGCTCCTTACAACTGCCAAAAAAGTGTATGGTGAGCAGGGAGGCTGGCCAACATCTTTGTATGAATCTTTTTCAGGGAGTGTCTTTATAAAGCATAAAAGGTCATGCTGAGAATCCCCTAAGGACAGATGGACTAGCCCAAAACCTGTCAGTAATGTCAGATATCTACAACATACTGTAAGTGACAGCAACATTGGAGAAAAGTAATTTATGGCTCATTTTAGTCTGGGAGAAATGTACTTCTTATTTGTATATGTTTGAAATTTCAAGATTTTCGCAACAGTTCCTCTTTAAAGGGCAACTGTAGCAAGAGGTATATTGGGGCTGCCATATTTATATCCTTTTAATACCAGTTGCCTGGCAGCCCTGCTGGTCTATTTGGCTGCAGTAGTGTCAATCACACACTTGGAACAAGCATATAGCTAATCCAGTCTGACTTCAGTCTGAGCTCCTGATCTGCATGCTTGTTCAGGAGCTATGGATAAAAGAATTAGAAGCAGAGGATCAGCAGGACAGCCAGGTAATCTGTATTGTTGAAAAGGATATTGCTCACCATGCCAGCTCTGATGCTCCACACTGTGGCCAGCGACATGCCTTTGCAGCCTCAGCCCTGAGCCCTTGTGTTGTGATAGGGGGATGGGACGAAACCTGGCCTGTGATTTTTATGGCATGAATATAGTTGCTCCATTTATGAGGGTCTCAGACTATTGCCGATGTTTATATCTCACGCGTGGCCTCACTGTTATGTATATAGTCTGAATCACGCTGTATCTAGAAAGATGAGCTGAATACGCTCTGTGGTCATTAGTGATGAAATCTGCCATTCCCAGGACAGGTCATGTGCTCACAATACCTTATAGAGGCCGAAGAAGCCCAGATCTCGGAGGACGGTCAGAGCGCTGACACGGGGGCCGGTGGTGATCTCTCCCGCCACCTGTAAGCGGATCTTCACGATCTCCAGAGGATTGGTGAAGATCACCTGAGAGCCTCCGGCCTGGAACAGGAGAGGAAACAAGGCTATGAAGTTATGAGTGTCCTAAACACCTCTACATGATTATTATTGATTTATAAAGCACTAACATATTCTGTGGCGCTGTACAAAGTAAGAAACAAACATGGGGTACATAATAATACAGACAATAGTGTACACCAATATACAGAATACAGAATTGGTAATGACAGTGATAAAAGTAACATGATAAATAAAATGTATAATGGTTACCAAGACACAAAAGGGGGAGAGAGCCCTGCCCTTGCAATCTAAAGGGAATATGGGGGGGTTTGGGCAGGAGGAGGGGTAGTATGCAGCAAATATATAGAGGCTTTGTGTATTATGGCCCATACTCACGGGCAGCAAAAGTAGCCTGTGGCCAGCACACGTGAGCGTGTGGGCGACAGCTCCTCGCCAGGTCCCTCCGCGTACACACGCGGAAGAGGGACCAGCGGCGCGACGGAAGCGGTCGCCGACGTTCCTCCTCCCCTCGCCGGAAGCTCCGCATTCTCAATGGAGGTTGCTGTCGCTAGTCCACGTACTCACGTGGACTAGCGACAGTTGCGGCGGAGGTGCGGCGGCGACTGTCGCCAGGCGAAACTTTCAATCGCCTGGCGACATCAATGACGAGCGACAGTTCGGGGTGCGCGCCCGCGCGACGGCCCATACTCACGGGCGACCTGTCGCCGCAACACGCGCACCCCGCGTGTTGCCGCGACAATTGTAGGCCGTGAGTATGGGCCAATAGGATAACTAGTAGGCGTGCAATTTGGTCTTAGGACAAAGGGAAGTGGCCTAAGGTAGCGCACATGCTTGTCGGAAACAAATGTGTTGTCTACATATTCATGACTGTTACTCTACACATGGATCAGCAAAGCCCCAGCAACCCCCCACCTCCCTCCCCCCCACCCCACGCATTTTCTATGCCAATATCACAGAGGAAACATCATAACACCTTACCAGTAAGGTATTCAAAGCAAACCTAAAGCAAAAAAACTTTATGATATAATGAATTATACTGAATACTTTCAGTTGTATTGCTTTTTTTTTTTTTTCTTAATTGCATCATTCTGTCACAGTTTTAAAACCACACACTGTCTTTTAAAGGGAACCTTAACTGAACGGGGGTAAAGAGTTTTACTTACCTGGGGCTATTACCAGCCCCCTGCAGCAGTCCTGGGTCCTCGGCGCAGCTCTGGAATCCTCTGGTCCCCTGCTGTCACCTAGTTTCGTTTTTGACGACTCACCAGTCGCCGGCCGCCATGCGTATTATTGGACGCATTCACCAATGCAATTAGCGCTATTGCGGACCACAATGCATACAAAAATACGCGTTGCCGCATTCCGCACGCGTAGATATGCGGCAACGCGTATTTTTGTACGAGTTTCGGTCCGCAATAGCGCTAATTGCATTGGTGAATGCGTCCAATAATACGCATGGCGGCCGGCGACTGGTGAGTCGTCAAAAACGAAACTAAGTGACAGCGGGGGACCGGAGGATTCCAGAGCGGCTCCGAGGGCACAGGACTGCTGCAGGGGGCTGGTAATAGCCCCAGGTAAGTAAAACTCTTTACCCCCCGTTCAGTTAAGATTCCCTTTAAGCTATAAAACAAAGCAGAGCTAATGATCCTTTGAACTTTATCGCACGCTGTGTCTCATTGTTTCTTGGCTGTTTATGTGCTTCAGAAATCAAGATTACATGTGAGTGGCGCGGAGAGTTCAGAGTAGCTCTTTTGCTTAAAGGGAACCTAAACTGAGAGGGATATGGATGTTTCCTTTTAAACAATACCAGTTGCCTGGCTGTCCTGCTGATCTCTTTGGCTGCAGTAGTGGCTGATTCACACACCTGAAACAAGCATGCAGCTAATACAGTCTGACTTCAGTCAGAGCACCTGATCTGCATGCTTGTTGAGTAGCTGTGGCTGACAGTATTAGAGACACAGGATCAGCAGGATGCCAGGCAACTGGTATTTTAACAGGCAACTGGTATTTTAAAAGGAAAAATCCACATCCTTCTCAGTTTAGGTTCCCTTTAAATAACAACTGACGTTTATTAAAGGGCAACTGAAGAGAGAGGTATATGGAGGCTGCCATGTTTGTTTCCCGCTAAACAATACCAGTTGCCTGGCAGGCCTGCTGATCTATTTGGATGCAGTAGAGTCTGAAGAACACCAGAAACAAGCATGCATCTAGTCTTGTCTGATCTGAGAATAATGTCAGAAACAGCTGATCTGCTGCATGCTTGTTCAGGGGCTATGTATGGCTAAATGTATTAGAGGCAGAAGATTAGCAGGGCTGACCGGCAACTAGTATTGCTGAAAAGGAAACAAATATGGCAGCCTCCATATACTTCTCTCTTCAGTTGCCCTTTAACTCTCCCTGTACTGGAAAACATACTGTATATATTATTCCCCCTCCAAATGTATTTATTAGGACTAGTTTCATAATACTGCAGATGAGGCAAAGACCTGTGTCATGTTTTACAGGTTACACATCTATGAGCCTTCTCCACTCAATGTAGACTACGGACCATGTAATAATAAGCTATTCTCTCAGGGCTCAGACCTCTGCTTATTATTGCTGCTAGGCAACAATTATTGGCCTGAGGAAGTCGGTACCAACCCGCGAAATGCATCACCATTGTCTAAATCAGTTCTGTCATTAAAACAAACTGATGGACTTCTTGATACTGTCCTACAGCTCACTAACATTGCTCGTTAACGCCGACATTTGGCTGGCTTCAGAACTGCAGCCAGAAGTCATTGGAAGTCTTTGCTTCAGGGATTGGTGACAATGCGCTAATCTCAGCCTCAGAATAGTCCTCCAGATAAATGGTTTGTCGGCGTTTCCATTTCTCAGTGGTCGTTCAGCTGGATCCCAAGACACCGATCTGCGACGAGGACTTCTGCAAAACATCCCTGTAAATCAGGGTGGGCCATCCTGCTGACATCATTGAGGGTGTGCCATTGTCCCTTTGTGCCATGTAAAACTTTATTTTACAGCCCAATAAATAGTGAATGGCGACAATTTGGAGAAGGAGTGGATTACTGAGAGAGAGAGAGTGCTTAGTCAAATTGAGTTTATGAGTGGAATTCGTATAGCAGCTGGGTGTGGAGGGAAGGCTTGGCAATGCAGAAGTTGAGGTAGGAAGCAGGCACTGGCCATTCTCTTTATCTGGGCCATACCAAAGGGTCCAACACACACGGGGGCCAGGAATCAATATCTGCACCAACTCCGGCAATGAAATTGCCATGAATAATGATCAACGCCTTCAGGTGGCCACTAATGGTCCAATTTCTAGTGAAAATCATTAAAGCGATCAGATAATGCTGATCAGATTGATTGTAAATAATCTCTGTTGATGGCCACAATCAATTACAAATGATTATAAAAAAACAGTCGTCTAACTGGATTTTCATCAAACCAAAATTTGGATTTTCGTTGTGCTTTACATTTTGAAATTACATCTGAACAATGAATCATCCACCTTCATTTTTAACGGTTTTTCCTCCCTGTGCGTATAAAGCTTAATGGGCACCTGAAGTGAGAGGTACACAGAGGCTGCCATATTTATTTCCCGACAGGGGCGAGTCACCTAGAAGGGATGAGGCGCTTCCAGATAGGTGGAGTCACCTAGAGGGAAGAGGAGCCTCCTGACAGGGGCGGAGTCACCTAGAGGGAAGAGGAGCCTTCTGACAGGAGTGCAATCACCTAGAGGAGGAGCCTCCTGATAGGGGCGGAGTCACCTAGAAGGGAAGAGGAGCCTCCTGACAGGGGTGGAGTCACCTAGAGGAGGAGCCGCCTGACAGGGGTGGAGTCACCTAGAAGGGATGAGGAGCTTCCAGACACCAAGAAGGGAAGAGGAGCCTCCTGACAGGGGTGGAGTCACCTAGAGGAGGAGCCGCCTGACAGGGGTGGAGTCACCTAAAAGGGATGCGGAGCTTCCATATGGGTGCAATCACCTAGAGGGGAAGAGGAGCCTCCTGACAGGGGCAGAGTTACCTGGAGGAAAGAGGAGCCTTCTGACAGGGGTGGAGTCAGCTAGAGGAGGAGCCTCCTGATAGGGGTGGAGTCACCTAGAGGGAAGAGGAGCCTTCTGACAGGGGTGCAATCACCTAGAAGGGAAGAGGAGCCTCCTGACAGGGGTGGAGTCAGAGGGAAGAGGAGCCTTCTGACAGGGGTGCAATCACCTAGAGGGGAAGAGGAGCCTCCTGACAGGGGAGGAGTCACCTAGAAGGGAAGAGGAGCCTCCTGACAGGGGCGGAGTCACCTAGAGGGGAAAGGAGCCTTCTGACAGGGGTGCAATCACCTAGAGAGGAAGAGGAGCCTCCTGACAGGGGTGGAGTCAACTAGAGGAGGAGCCTCCTGACAGGGGCAGAGTCACCTGGAGGGAAGAGGAGCCTTCTGACAGGGGTGGAGTCAACTAGAGGAGGAGCCTCCTGATAGGGGTGGAGTCACAGAGGGAAGAGGAGCCTTCTGACAGGGGTGCAATCACCTAGAGGGGAAGAGGAGCCTCCTGACAGGGGCAGAGACACCTAGAAGGGAAGAGGAGCCTCCTGACAGGGGTGGAGTCACCTAGAGGAGGAGCCTCCTGACAGGGGCAAAGTCACCTAGAAGGGATGAGGAACTTCCAGATGGGCGGAGTCACCTAGAGGGGAAAGGAGCCTTCTGACAGGGGCGGAGACACCTAGAAGGGAAGAGGATCCTCCTGACAGGGGTGGAGTCACCTAGAGCAGTGTTTCCCAACCTTTTCCGGCCCGGGGAACACTGTCTGGCCAAATTTTTCTCCGGGGAACGGGGCGCGCGCGGGGGGGTGCGGCCCCCGGTTGTCTGTGCGACCTAGTGGACAGTGCCGTGCGCAGCAGGCTATGGGGGCTGGGGTGCGGCTGCATAGCTGGCATAGTTGTCCCAGTGTAGGGAGTTTAGTTGCCTCAGTATGGCTAGTATAGTGCCCCAGTATAGTGCCCCAGTATAGCCAGAATAGTGCCCCAGTATAGTGCCCCAGTATAGCCAGAATAGTGCCCCAGTATAGCCAGAATAGTGCCCCAGTATAGCTAGTATAGTGCCCCAGTATAGTGCCTCAGCATAGCCAGTATAGCCAGTATAGTGCCCCACTATAGCCAGTATAAGTGCCCCACTATAGTGCCCCAGCATAGCCAGTATAGTGCCCCAGTATAGCCCCCCAGTATAGCCCCCCATTATAGCCAGTATAGCCCCCCAGCATAGCCAGTATAGTGCCCCAGTATAGCCAGTATAGCCCCCCAGTATAGCCAGTATAGCCCCCCAGTATAGTGCCCCAGTATAGCCAGAATAGTGCCCCAGTATAGCCAGAATAGTGCCCCAGTATAGTGCCCCAGTATAGCCAGAATAGTGCCCCAGTATAGCTAGTATAGTGCCCCAGTATAGTGCCTCAGCATAGCCAGTATAGCCAGTATAGTGCCCCACTATAGTGCCCCAGCATAGCCAGTATAGTGCCCCACTATAGTGCCCCAGCATAGCCAGTATAGTGCCCCAGTATAGCCCCCCAGTATAGTGCCCCAGTATAGCCAGAATAGTGCCCCAGTATAGCCAGTTTAGTGCCCCAGTATAGTGCCCCAGTATAGTGCCCCAGTATAGCCCCCCAGTATAGCGCCCCAGTATAGCCAGAATAGTGCCCCAGTATAGCCAGTTTAGTGCCCCAGTATAGTGCCCCAGTATAGCCCCCCAGTATAGCGCCCCACTATAGTGCCCCAGCATAGCCAGTATAGTGCCCCAGTATAGCCCCCCAGTATAGTGCCCCAGTATAGCCCCCCAGTATAGTGCCCCAGTATAGCCCCCCAGTATAGTGCCCCAGTATAGCCCCCCAGTATAGTGCCCCAGCATAGCCAGTATAGTGCCCCACTATAGTGCCCCAGCATAGCCAGTATAGTGCCCCAGTATAGCCCCCCAGTATAGTGCCCCAGTATAGCCAGAATAGTGCCCCAGTATAGCCAGTTTAGTGCCCCTGTATAGTGCCCCAGTATAGCCCCCCAGTATAGCGCCCCAGTATAGCCAGAATAGTGCCCCAGTATAGCCAGTTTAGTGCCCCAGTATAGTGCCCCAGTATAGCCCCCCAGTATAGCGCCCCAGTATAGCCAGAATAGTGCCCCAGTATAGCTAGAATAGTGCCCCAGGATAGCTAGTATAGTGCCCCAGTATAGTGCCCCAGCATAGCCAGTATAGTGCCCCAGTATAGCCAGAATAGTGCCCCAGTATAGCCAGTTTAGTGCCCCAGTATAGTGCCCCAGTATAGCCCCCCAGTATAGCGCCCCAGTATAGCCAGAATAGTGCCCCAGTATAGCCAGTTTAGTGCCCCAGTATAGTGCCCCAGTATAGCCCCCCAGTATAGCGCCCCAGTATAGCCAGAATAGTGCCCCAGTATAGCTAGTATAGTGCCCCAGTATAGTGCCCCAGCATAGCCAGTATAGTGCCCCAGTATAGCCCCCCAGTATAGTGCCCCAGTATAGCCCCCCAGTATAGCCCCCCAGTATAGTGCCCCAGTATAGCCCCCCAGTATAGCCCCCCAGTATAGCCAGAATAGTGCCCCAGTATAGCTAGTATAGTGCCCCAGCATAGCCAGTATAGTGCCCCAGTATAGCCCCCCAGTATAGTGCCCCAGTATAGCCCCCCAGTATAGTGCCCCAGTATAGCCCCCCAGTATAGCGCCCCAGTATAGCCAGAATAGTGCCCCAGGATAGCTAGTATAGTGCCCCAGTATAGTGCCCCAGCATAGCCAGTATAGTGCCCCAGTATAGCCCCCCAGTATAGTGCCCCAGTATAGTGCCCCAGTATAGCCAGAATAGTGCCCCAGTATAGCCAGTTTAGTGCCCCAGAATAGTGCCCAAGTATAGCCCCCCAGTATAGTGCCCCAGTATAGCCAGAATAGTGCCCCAGTATAGCCAGTTTAGTGCCCCAGTATAGCCAGTTTAGTGCCCCAGTATAGTGCCCCAGTATAGCCAGAATAGTGCCCCAGTATAGCTAGTATAGTGCCCCAGTATAGTGCCCCAGCATAGTCAGTATAGTGCCCCAGTATAGCCCCCCAGTATAGCGCCCCAGTATAGCCAGAATAGTGCCCCAGTATAGCTAGTATAGTGCCCCAGTATAGTGCCCCAGCATAGCCAGTATAGTGCCCCAGTATAGCCCCCCAGTATAGTGCCCCAGTATAGCCCCCCAGTATAGTGCCCCAGTATAGCCCCCCAGTATAGTGCCCCAGTATAGCCCCCCAGTATAGCGCCCCAGTATAGCCAGAATAGTGCCCCAGTATAGCTAGTATAGTGCCCCAGTATAGTGCCCCAGCATAGCCAGTATAGTGCCCCAGTATAGCCCCCCAGTATAGTGCCCCAGTATAGCCCCCCAGTATAGTGCCCCAGTATAGCCCCCCAGTATAGTGCCCCAGTATAGCCCCCCAGTATAGCGCCCCAGTATAGCCAGAATAGTGCCCCAGTATAGCTAGTATAGTGCCCCAGTATAGTGCCCCAGCATAGCCAGTATAGTGCCCCAGTATAGCCCCCCAGTATAGTGCCCCAGTATAGCCCCCCAGTATAGTGCCCCAGTATAGCCCCCCAGTATAGCCCCCCAGTATAGCGCCCCAGTATAGCCAGAATAGTGCCCCAGTATAGCTAGTATAGTGCCCCAGTATAGTGCCCCAGCATAGCCAGTATAGTGCCCCAGTATAGCCCCCCAGTATAGTGCCCCAGTATAGCCCCCCCAGTATAGTGCCCCAGTATAGCCCCCCAGTATAGTGCCCCAGTATAGCCCCCCAGTATAGCGCCCCAGTATAGCCAGAATAGTGCCCCAGTATAGCTAGTATAGTGCCCCAGTATAGTGCCCCAGCATAGCCAGTATAGTGCCCCAGTATAGCCCCCCAGTATAGTGCCCCAGTATAGCCCCCCAGTATAGTGCCCCAGTATAGCCCCCCAGTATAGTGCCCCAGTATAGCCCCCCAGTATAGCGCCCCAGTATAGCCAGAATAGTGCCCCAGTATAGCTAGTATAGTGCCCCAGTATAGTGCCCCAGCATAGCCAGTATAGTGCCCCAGTATAGCCCCCCAGTATAGTGCCCCAGTATAGCCCCCCAGTATAGTGCCCCAGTATAGCCCCCCAGTATAGCGCCCCAGTATAGACAGAATAGTGCCCCAGTATAGCTAGTATAGTGCCCCAGTATAGTGCCCCAGCATAGCCAGTATAGTGCCCCAGCATAGCCAGTATAGTGCCCCAGTATAGCCCCCCAGTATAGTGCCCCAGTATAGCCCCCCAGTATAGTGCCCCAGTATAGCCCCCCAGTATAGTGCCCCAGTATAGCCCCCCAGTATAGTGCCCCAGTATAGCCCCCCAGTATAGTGCCCCAGTATAGCCCCCCAGTATAGCGCCCCAGTATAGCCAGAATAGTGCCCCAGGATAGCTAGTATAGTGCCCCAGTATAGTGCCCCAGCATAGCCAGTATAGTGCCCCAGTATAGCCCCCCAGTATAGTGCCCCAGTATAGCCCCCCAGTATAGTGCCCCAGTATAGCCAGAATAGTGCCCCAGTATAGCCAGTTTAGTGCCCCAGAATAGTGCCCAAGTATAGCCCCCCAGTATAGTGCCCCAGTATAGCCAGAATAGTGCCCCAGTATAGCCAGTTTAGTGCCCCAGTATAGCCAGTTTAGTGCCCCAGTATAGTGCCCCAGTATAGCCAGAATAGTGCCCCAGTATAGCTAGTATAGTGCCCCAGTATAGTGCCCCAGCATAGCCAGTATAGTGCCCCAGTATAGCCCCCCAGTATAGTGCCCCAGTATAGCCCCCCAGTATAGTGCCCCAGTATAGCCCCCCAGTATAGTGCCCCAGTATAGCCCCCCAGTATAGCGCCCCAGTATAGCCAGAATAGTGCCCCAGTATAGCTAGTATAGTGCCCCAGTATAGTGCCCCAGCATAGTCAGTATAGTGCCCCAGTATAGCCCCCCAGTATAGTGCCCCAGTATAGCCCCCCAGTATAGTGCCCCAGTATAGTGCCCCAGTATAGCCCCCCAGTATAGCGCCCCAGTATAGCCAGAATAGTGCCCCAGTATAGCTAGTATAGTGCCCGAGTATAGTGCCCCAGCATAGCCAGTATAGTGCCCCAGTATAGCCCCCCAGTATAGTGCCCCAGTATAGCCCCCCAGTATAGTGCCCCAGTATAGCCCCCCAGTATAGCCCCCCAGTATAGCCCCCCAGTATAGCCCCCCAGTATAGCGCCCCAGTATAGCCAGAATAGTGCCCCAGTATAGCTAGTATAGTGCCCCAGTATAGTGCCCCAGCATAGCCAGTATAGTGCCCCAGTATAGCCCCCCAGTATAGTGCCCCAGTATAGCCCCCCAGTATAGTGCCCCAGTATAGCCCCCCAGTATAGCGCCCCAGTATAGCCAGAATAGTGCCCCAGTATAGCTAGTATAGTGCCCCAGTATAGTGCCCCAGCATAGCCAGTATAGTGCCCCAGTATAGCCCCCCAGTATAGTGCCCCAGTATAGCCCCCCAGTATAGTGCCCCAGTATAGCCCCCCAGTATAGTGCCCCAGTATAGCCCCCCAGTATAGCGCCCCAGTATAGCCAGAATAGTGCCCCAGTATAGCTAGTATAGTGCCCCAGTATAGTGCCCCAGCATAGCCAGTATAGTGCCCCAGTATAGCCCCCCAGTATAGTGCCCCAGTATAGCCCCCCAGTATAGTGCCCCAGTATAGCCCCCCAGTATAGTGCCCCAGTATAGCCCCCCAGTATAGCGCCCCAGTATAGCCAGAATAGTGCCCCAGTATAGCTAGTATAGTGCCCCAGTATAGTGCCCCAGCATAGCCAGTATAGTGCCCCAGTATAGCCCCCCAGTATAGTGCCCCAGTATAGCCCCCCAGTATAGTGCCCCAGTATAGCCCCCCAGTATAGCGCCCCAGTATAGCCAGAATAGTGCCCCAGTATAGCTAGTATAGTGCCCCAGCATAGCCAGTATAGTGCCCCAGTATAGCCCCCCAGTATAGTGCCCCAGTATAGCCCCCCAGTATAGCCCCCCAGTATAGCGCCCCAGTATAGCCAGAATAGTGCCCCAGTATAGCTAGTATAGTGCCCCAGTATAGTGCCCCAGCATAGCCAGTATAGTGCCCCAGTATAGCCCCCCAGTATAGTGCCCCAGTATAGCCCCCCAGTATAGTGCCCCAGTATAGCCCCCCAGTATAGTGCCCCAGTATAGCGCCCCAGTATAGCCAGAATAGTGCCCCAGTATAGCTAGTATAGTGCCCCAGTATAGTGCCCCAGCATAGCCAGTATAGTGCCCCAGTATAGCCCCCCAGTATAGTGCCCCAGTATAGCCCCCCAGTATAGTGCCCCAGTATAGCCCCCCAGTATAGCGCCCCAGTATAGCCAGAATAGTGCCCCAGTATAGCTAGTATAGTGCCCCAGTATAGTGCCCCAGCATAGCCAGTATAGTGCCCCAGTATAGCCCCCCAGTATAGTGCCCCAGTATAGCCCCCCAGTATAGTGCCCCAGTATAGCCCCCCAGTATAGTGCCCCAGTATAGCCCCCCAGTATAGCGCCCCAGTATAGCCAGAATAGTGCCCCAGTATAGCTAGTATAGTGCCCCAGTATAGTGCCCCAGCATAGCCAGTATAGTGCCCCAGTATAGCCCCCCAGTATAGTGCCCCAGTATAGCCCCCCAGTATAGTGCCCCAGTATAGCCCCCCAGTATAGCGCCCCAGTATAGCCAGAATAGTGCCCCAGTATAGCTAGTATAGTGCCCCAGTATAGTGCCCCAGCATAGCCAGTATAGTGCCCCAGTATAGCCCCCCAGTATAGTGCCCCAGTATAGCCCCCCAGTATAGTGCCCCAGTATAGCCCCCCAGTATAGTGCCCCAGTATAGCCCCCCAGTATAGCGCCCCAGTATAGCCAGAATAGTGCCCCAGTATAGCTAGTATAGTGCCCCAGTATAGCCAGTTTAGTGCCCTCCCGCCCGTCCCCGCGGCCGCCGCTGTTATTACCTTAGCAGCGGCCGCTCTCCCCTCTCCGGCGCATGTATATGCTAGCAGCGTATCTCCGGCTGCTCTGTGTGATGCACTGATGCGGAAGGAAGGAGGGCAGCGGCTTCCTGTAACGGCGATATGTATCGCCGTTACTATGGTAACCGAGCCCTGCCTCCTTCCGCATCAGTGCATCACACAGAGCAGCCGGAGATACGCTGCTAGCATATACATGCGCCGGAGAGGGGAGAGCGGCCGCTGCTAAGGTAATAACAGCGGCGGCCGCGGGGACGGGCGGGAGGGGGGATAAGAGCACGGCACACCAGGCAACGTTCCGCGGCACACTAGTGTGCCGCGGAACAGTGGTTGAAAAACGCTGACCTAGAGGAGGAGCCGCCTGACATGGGTGGATTTACCTAGAAGGGATGAGGAGCTTCCAGACACCAAGAAGGCAAGAGGAGCCTCCTGACAGGGGAAGAGTCACCTAGAGGAGGAGCCGCCTGACAGGGGAGGAGTCACCTAGAGGAGGAGCCTCCTGACAGGGGAAGAGTCACCTAGAGGAGGAGCCGCCTGACAGGGGAGGAGTCACCTAGAAGGGATGAGGAGCTTCCAGATGGGCGGAGTCACCTAGAGGGGAAAGGAGCCTTCTGACAGGGGTGCAATCACCTAGAGAGGAAGAGGAACCTGACAGGGGAGGAGTCACCTAGAAGGGAAGAGGAGCCTCCTGACAGAGGTGGAGTCACCTAGAGGAGGAGCCTTCTGGCAGGTGGAGTCACCTAGTGGAGGTGCCTCCTGACACGGGTGGAGTCACCTAGTGGAGGTGCCTCCTGACACGGGTGGAGTCACCTAGTGGAGGAGCCTCCTGACAGGGGTGGAGTCACCTAGTGGAGGAGCCTCCTGACAGGGGTGGAGTCACCTAGAGAAGGAGCCTTCTGATGGGTGGAGTCACCTAGTGGAGGAGTCTCCTGACAGGGGTGGAGTCCCCTAGAGAAGGAGCCTTCTGATGGGTGGAGTCACCTAGTGGAGTTGCCTCCTGACAGGGGTGGAGTCACCTAGTGGAGGAGCCTCCTGACATGGGTGGAGTCACCTAGAGAAGGAGCCTTCTGATGGGTGGAGTCACCTAGTGGAGTTGCCTCCTGACAGGGGTGGAGTCACCTAGTGGAGGAGCCTCCTGACATGGGTGGAGTCACCTAGAGAAGGAGCCTTCTGATGGGTGGAGTCACCTAGTGGAGGAGTCTCCTGACACGGGTGGAGTCACCTAGTGGAGGAGTCTCCTGACAGATCCTTCATGTAATGGCTTTTGAAGTGTCAGTCATGTGGGGTGTTGCGGAGTTTGGCGGCACTTCTGAGCACGGCTGCCACACACTGGAAGATGAAACGACACGCTTGGCTCGCTTCTGAACACGGCAATAACGGGTCACAACTTGTGAAATTTTCCGGCTGATCTGCTGGTTACAGCTGAAGCGTCTTTCTTGCGTAAAATTCCTCTCCGCCCCTCTGGTCGCCTTTATCATATTTTCAACACCTTGGCCTCTCGTTTTTTCCAGCTCTTTTTATGGTTTATTTCAGTATCCAGGAGGGACAGCGATTTGCCGATCTGCACACAATAGCCGAGGAATGCTGCTGTGCAAGGCAGAATGTCAGGAAATGCCTGGTATAAAGCTTTATAAATGATGGGGGGGAAGCAATTTCTCCACTGGTTGTAATATTTTGGTGCCAGGTAGCTAAGGTTTTCTGGTCAGTGTTGGCACTGATTGGTTAGGCTTAAAGAGGCCCTGTAGTGACATATAGCGGAATGCAATAAAGAGGCCCTGTAGTGACATATAGCAGAATGCAGTAAAGAGGCCCTGTAGTGACATATAGCAGAATGCAGTAAAGAGGCCCTGTAGTGACATATAGCAGAATGCAGTAAAGAGGCCCTGTAGTGACATATAGCAGAATGCAGTAAAGATGCTCTGTAGTGACATATAGCGGAATGCAGTAAAGAGGCCCTGTAGTGACACATAGCAGAATGCAGTAAAGAGGCCCTGTAGTGACATATAGCAGAATGCAGTAAAGAGGCCCGTAGTGACATATAGTAGAATGCAGTAAAGAGGCCCTGTAGTGACATATAGCAGAATGCAGTAAAGAGGCCCTGTAGTGACATATAGCAGAATGCAGTAAAGAGGCCCTGTAGTGACATATAGCAGAATGCAGTAAAGAGGCCCTGTAGTGACATATAACAGAATGCAGTAAAGAGGTCCTGTAGTGACATATAGCAGAATGCAGTAATGAGGCCCTGTAGTGACATATAGCAGAATGCAGTAAAGAGGCCCTGTAGTGACATATAGCGGAATGCAGTAAAGAGGCCCTGTAGTGACATATAGCAGAATGCAGTAAAGAGGCCCTGTAGTGACATAGCAGAATGCAGTAAAGAGGCCCTGTAGCGACATATAGCAGAATGCAGTAAAGAGACCCTGTAGCGACATATAGCAGAATGCAGTAAAGAGGCCCTGTAGTGACATATAGCAGAATGCAGTAAAGAGGCCATGTAGTGACATATAGCGGAATGCAGTAAAGAGGCCCTGTAGTGACACATAGCAGAATGCAGTAAAGAGGCCCTGTAGTGTCATATAGCAGAATGCAGTAAAGAGGCCCTGTAGTGACATATAGCAGAATGCAGTAAAGAGGCCCTGTAGTGGCATATAGCAGAATGCAGTAAAGAGGCCCTGTAGTGGCATATAGCAGAATGCAGTAAAGAGGCCCTGTAGTGGCATATAGCAGAATGCAGTAAAGAGGCCCTGTAGTGACATATAGCAGAATTCAGTAGAGAGGCCCTGTAGTGACATATAGCAGAATGCAGTAAAGAGGCCCTGTAGTGACATATAGTAAAATGCAGTAAAGAGGCCCTGTAGTGAGATATAGCAGAATGCAGTAAAAAGGCCCTGTAGTGAGATATAGCAGAATGCAGTAAAGAGGCCCTGTAGTGACATATAGTAGAATGCAGTAAGGAGGCCCTGTAGTGACATAGCAAAATGCAGTAAAGAGGCCCTGTAGAGACATATAGCAGAATGCAGTAAAGAGGTCCTGTAGTGGCATATAGCAGAATGCAGTAAAGAGGCCCTGTAGAGACATATAGCAGAATGCAGTAAAGAGGCCCTGTAGTAACATATAGTAGAATGCAGTAAAGAGGCCCTGTAGTGGCATATGGCAGAATGCAGCAAAGAGGTCCTGTAGTGACACATAGCAGAATGCAGTAAAGAGGCCCTGTAGTGACATATAATAGAATGCAGTAAAGAGGCCCTGTAGTGACATATAGCATAATGCAGTAAAGAGGACCTGTAGTGACATAGTAGAATGCAGTAAAGAGGCCCTGTAGTGTCATATAGCAGAATGCAGTAAAGAGGCCCTGTAGTGACATATAGCAGAATGCAGTAAAGAGGCCCTGTAGTGGCATATAGCAGAATGCAGTAAAGAGGCCCTGTAGTGGCATATAGCAGAATGCAGTAAAGAGGCCCTGTAGTGGCATATAGCAGAATGCAGTAAAGAGGCCCTGTAGTGACATATAGCAGAATTCAGTAGAGAGGCCCTGTAGTGACATATAGCAGAATGCAGTAAAGAGGCCCTGTAGTGACATATAGTAAAATGCAGTAAAAAGGCCCTGTAGTGAGATATAGCAGAATGCAGTAAAGAGGCCCTGTAGTGACATATAGTAGAATGCAGTAAGGAGGCCCTGTAGTGACATAGCAGAATGCAGTAAAGAGGCCCTGTAGAGACATATAGCAGAATGCAGTAAAAAGGCCCTGTAGTGACATATAGCAGAATGCAGTAAAAAGGCCCTGTAGTGACATAGTAGAATGCAGTAAAGAGGCCCTGTAGTGGCATATAGCAGAATGCAGTAAAGAGGCCCTGTAGTGACATGTAGCAGAATGCAGTAAATAGGCCCTGTAGTGACATATAGCAGAATGCAGTAAAGAGGCCCTGTAGTGACATATAGCAGAATGCAGTAAAGAGGCCCTGTAGTGACATATAGCAGAATGCAGTAAAGAGGCCCTGTAGTGACATATAGCAGAATGCAGTAAAGAGGCCCTGTAGTGACCTATAGCAGAATGCAGTAAAGAGGCCCTGTAGTGACATATAGCAGAATGCAGTAAAAAGGCCCTGTAGTGACATATAGCAGAATGCAGTAAAGAGGCCCTGTAGTGACATATAGCAGAATGCAGTAAAAAGGCCCTGTAGTGACATAGTAGAATGCAGTAAAGAGGCCCTGTAGTGGCATATAGCAGAATGCAGTAAAGAGGCCCTGTAGTGACCTATAGCAGAATGCAGTAAAGAGGCCCTGTAGTGGCATATAGCAGAATGCAGTAAAGAGGCCCTGTAGTGACATATAGCAGAATGCAGTAAAGAGGCCCTGTAGTGGCATATAGCTGATTGCAGTAAAGAGGCCCTGTAGTGACATATAACAGAATGCAGTAAAGAGGCCCTGTAGTGACATATAGCAGAATGCAGTAAAGAGGCACTGTAGTGACATATAACAGAATGCAGTAAAGAGGCCCTGTAGTGACATATAGCAGAATGCAGTAAAGAGGACCTGTAGTGACATAGTAGAATGCAGTAAAGAGGCCCTGTAGTGTCATATAGCAGAATGCAGTAAAGAGGCCCTGTAGTGACATATAGCAGAATGCAGTAAAGAGGCCCTGTAGTGACATATAGCAGAATGCAGTAAAGAGGCACTGTAGTGGCATATAGCTGATTGCAGTAAAGAGGCCCTGTAGTGACATATAACAGAATGCAGTAAAGAGGCCCTGTAGTGACATATAGCAGAATGCAGTAAAGAGGACCTGTAGTGACATAGTAGAATGCAGTAAAGAGGCCCTGTAGTGTCATATAGCAGAATGCAGTAAAGAGGCCCTGTAGTGACATATAGCAGAATGCAGTAAAGAGGCACTGTAGTGGCATATAGCTGATTGCAGTAAAGAGGCCCTGTAGTGACATATAACAGAATGCAGTAAAGAGGCCCTGTAGTGACATATAGCAGAATGCAGTAAAGAGGACCTGTAGTGACATAGTAGAATGCAGTAAAGAGGCCCTGTAGTGTCATATAGCAGAATGCAGTAAAGAGGCCCTGTAGTGACATATAGTAGAATGCAGTAAAGAGGCCCTGTAGTGTCATATAGCAGAATGCAGTAAAGAGGCCCTGTAGTGACATATAGCAGAATGCAGTAAAGAAGCCCTGTAGTGGCATATAGCAGAATGCAGTAAAGAGGCCCTGTAGTGACCTATAGCAGAATGCAGTAAAGAGGTCCTGTAGTGACATATAGCAGAATGCAGTAAAGAGGCCCTGTAGTGACATATAGCTGATTGCAGTAAAGAGGCCCTGTAGTGACATATAACAGAATGCAGTAAAGAGGCCTTGTAGTGACATATAGCAGAATGCAGTAAAGAGGACCTGTAGTGACATAGTAGAATGCAGTAAAGAGGCCCTGTAGTGTCATATAGCAGAATGCAGTAAAGAGGCCCTGTAGTGACATATAGCAGAATGCAGTAAAGAGGCCCTGTAGTGGCATATAGCAGAATGCAGTAAAGAGGCCCTGTAGTGGCATATAGCAGAATGCAGTAAAGAGGCCCTGTAGTGGCATATAGCAGAATGCAGTAAAGAGGTCCTGTAGTGGCATATAGCAGAATGCAGTAAAGAGGCCCTGTAGTGTCATATAGCAGAATGCAGTAAAGAGGTCCTGTAGTGACATATAGCAGAATGCAGTAAAAAGGCCCTGTAGTGAGATATAGCAGAATGCAGTAAAAAGGCCCTGTAGTGACATATAGCAGAATGCAGTAAAAAAGCCCTGTAGTGACATAGTAGAATGCAGTAAAGAGGCCCTGTAGTGACATATAGCAGAATGCAGTAAAGAGGCCCTGTAGTGTCATATAGCAGAATGCAGTAAAGAGGCCCTGTAGTGACATATAACAGAATGCAGTAAAGAGGCCCTGTAGTGACATATAGCAGAATGCAGTAAAGAGGTCCTGTAGTGGCATATAGCAGAATGCAGTAAAGAGGCCCTGTAGTGGCATATAGCAGAATGCAGTAAAGAGGCCCTGTAGTGGCATATAGCAGAATGCAGTAAAGAGGCCCTGTAGTGACATCTAGCAGAATGCAGTAAAGAGGCCCTGTAGTGACATATAGTAGAATGCAGTAAGGAGGCCCTGTAGTGACATAGCAGAATGCATTAAAGAGGCCCTGCAGTGACATATAGAAGAATGCAGTAAAGAGGCCCTATAGTGACATATAGCAGAATGCAGTAAAGAGGCCCTGTAGTGACATATAGCAGAATGCAGTAAACAGGCCCTGTAGTGACATATAGCAGAATGCAGTAAAGAGGCCCTGTAGTGACATATAGCAGAATGCAGTAAAGAGGCCCTGTAGTGGCATATAGCAGAATGCAGTAAAGAGGCCCTGTAGTGACATCTAGCAGAATGCAGTAAAGAGGCCCTGTAGTGACATATAGCAGAATGCATTAAAGAGGCCCTGCAGTGACATATAGAAGAATGCAGTAAAGAGGCCCTGTAGTGACATATAACAGAATGCAGTAAAGAGGCCCTGTAGTGACATATAGCAGAATGCAGTAAAGAGGCCCTTTAGTGACATATAGCAGAATGCAGTAAAGAGGCCCTGTAGTGACATATAGCTATCAAGTGGCAGGCAGCCTATAGGGCCAATCAAAGTGCGGGGATCTCGTCCAACAAAGTCACTGGACCGGACAGGGTCCAGGGTGGGGCAATTGGAGCAGCCGTTCATTTTACTAGTAAAACTTTAGTAGCGCTGTCACACTAAGCTGTGCCGCTTGATCAGTGTATATTAGTGAATCAACCCCTACTGATTTGTCTGTGAGCCAGATGCAGCCATCAAAAGAGCCACATCTGCCTCCCGAGCCATAGGTTCCCTACCCCTGGACTATGACTATGGTAGGATTAGAGTGTGAGCTCCTCTGAGGACAGTCAGTGACATGACTATGTACTCTGTAATGTGCTGCAGAAGATGCCAGTGCTATATAAATACATAATAATAATATGGTAGGACATTAGACTATGACTATGGTAGGATTAGAGTGTGAGCTCCTCTGAGGACAGTCAGTGACATGACTATGTACTCTGTAATGTGCTGCAGAAGATGTCAGTGCTATATAAATACATAATAATATGGTAGGACATTAGACTATAGTAGGATTAGATTGTGAGCTCCTCTGAGGACAGTCAGTGACATGACTATGTACTCTGTAATGTGCTGCAGAAGATGTCAGTGCTATATAAATACATAATAATAATATGGTAGGACATTAGACTATAGTAGGATTAGATTGTGAGCTCCTCTGAGGACAGTCAGTGACATGACTATGTACTCTGTAATGTGCTGCAGAAGATGTCAGTGCTATATAAATACATAATAATAATATGGTAGGACATTAGACTATAGTAGGATTAGATTGTGAGCTCCTCTGAGGACAGTCAGTGACATGACTATGTACTCTGTAATGTGCTGCAGAAGATGTCAGTGCTATATAAATACATAATAATAATATGGTAGGACATTAGACTATAGTAGGATTAGAGTGTGAGCTCCTCTGAGGACAGTCAGTGACATGACTATGTACTCTGTAATGTGCTGCAGAAGATGTCAGTGCTATATAAATACATAATAATAATATGGTAGGACATTAGACTATGGTAGGATTAGAGTGTGAGCTCCTCTGAGGACAGTCAGTGACATGACTATGTACTCTGTAATGTGCTGCAGGAGATGTCAGTGCTATATAATACATAAAAATACGGTAGGACATTACACTATGACTATGGTAGGATTAGAGTGTGAGCTCCTCTGAGGACAGTCAGTGACATGACTATGTACTCTGTACAGCGCTGCAGAAGATGTCAGTGCTATATAAATACATAATAATAATATGGTAGGACATTAGACTATGACTATGGCAGGATTAGAGTGTGAGCTCCTCTGAGGACAGTCAGTGACAGTCCCGCCCACCTCCTGCCACATATTGCGGCAATCGGACCGGAAGTCATGTAAGTCTATGGCAAAGTGCATGCTTTAAAAAACACGCCGCAATTATCTGTGTTGCGCATGCGTAGAAGTGTATTTTGGAAATGCGCTTCCGTGTACATGATTGGTCACTTCCTGTTTGGTCGGATGCCAGGCGAGGGCTATTGCGTACTAACGCGATAATCCCCGAAGACCTGTTTCTACCGCACCACCAATCTACAGTGCGAAGCTGGCCTGAGGCTTTATGGGACCGGCTAAGTCCATGCTGACATACATGAAGTGAGAGGTACATGGAGGCTGCCAGTTATTTCCTGTTAAATCTCACACCAGAAACAAGCATGCAGCTAATCTTGTCAAATCTGACAACAATGACTAAACGCGGCCATACAGTGATCGATTGCCACCAGATCGACCAGCAGGTAGATCCCTCTGTGATCGAATCTGATCAAAGAGGGATCTATTGGCTGCTCACACTGCAAAGAGATTTTGAATAGATTTCACTATGAAACCGATTCACAATCTGTGGAGCTGCCGCTGCCATCAACCCCCTCCCCCCCCCCCACCCCCTATACATTACCTGATCCGGCCGGCGCGAGTCCCCGGTCTCCGCTGTCTCTTCTCCGCTCTGGGCTCCAGCTTCACTTTACTTCCTATTGGGGGAAGTTTAAACAGTAGAGGGCGCTCTACTGTTTAAACTTCCCCCCGACAGGAAGTAAGTGAAGCCAGCCAGAGCCCAGCACGGAGAAGGGACAGCAGGGACACGCGTCGGCCGGAGTAGGTAATGTATTGCCGCTAGTGTCGGTCATCGGACATTCGAACGCCGCTATCTACGCACTCCCGACCCGCAGGTGATCGAGCAAAATTTTCCCCGTGGACAGATCGACGGGATCGATCAATGTCGGACGGAAATCGGTCGGTCAGTGTTTGCGTATCGATTTCACAGCAGATTCGATCACAGTGATCGAATCTGCTGTCTATCGGCGGGAAATCAAGTAAGTGTATGAGCACCTTAACACCTGATCTGTTTCATGCTTGTTCAGGGGCTATGGCTAACTGTATTAGAGGCAGAGAGTCAGCAGAGCTGCCAGGTAATGTGCATTGCTTAACAGAAAATTAATATGGCAGCTTTCATAACCCTCTCACTTCAAGTGTACTTTAAAATTATTTAGTAAACGTTGAACTCTTGACATTGGATGTATTGGCTCCCCTCTATCAGACAGAATTAGCCTCATTGCTATTACTCTTTGGTAGAATCTCTTCCGCTTGCCCTGCTGAGACCGAGGAACGTGGATTTCATCACCTCAATCCAACAAATAACAAGCCTCTCGATGGGTCAAGACGACGCGGAGGAACCACAACTTCCTGGCCCTCTAAGTTACATTTTTACCAAATGAAATATAATTTGGGGGCTAATGATGATATCTTTTTCTTCCTGCGCTTCACCCCCGGGCGCCGGCGTCGCTGCCGCGCTCCGCGAAGACGGGACACGATCATCGCTCCGCTCTAATGCAATAAAAGCAGCTAAAAAGCTGTTAGCTGAGACGAGGTCACGCAGCTCACGGCTCGACTTCTGGAAAAGGGGAATCGGATTTACAAACAGAAAGACGGCACAATGGGGGAAGTGGACAGAATTAGCCATGCGTACTAATTCCCAGTAATTACTATGCAAGGTGAGGTCCCCGGGGCGCGAGGGGCAGCTCGGGGCCATGCTTGACTGCCGTGGAAAGTGGGGCAGATCATGTGACAGCGATCCTATGAGAGCCTTACCAGCAGAGCCGCGCACAAAGGCTCGCTAAGTGGCATGGAACACAAGGTTGGCATGGATCATGCCAATTACAGGAAAAGGGTGCATGGCAACTAAGTACTTAATGAAAGCATTTGTTTTTAGACAGGATTTACAACGAGGAAACCGTCCGTGTTCAACAGAAACCGAATATTGCTTTTATTCTCGGTAAATCTATCACGTAGTTCCTTGTGTATAAATGTCCCATGCCTGTGATGTCACTGTGGCCGCCAGTCCATATAAAGAAGACCAGTGACATCACTGAGAATGCAGCCTATCCATTCACTAGAGACCAGTGACATCACTGAGAATGCAGCCGATCCATTCACTAGAGACCAGTGACATCACTGAGAATGCAGCCTATCCATTCACTAGAGACCAGTGACATCACTGAGGATGCAGCCTATCCATTCACTAGAGACCGGTGACATCACTGAGAATGCAGCCTATCCATTCACTAGAGACCAGTGACCTCACTGAGAATGCAGCCTATCCATTCACTAGAGACCAGTGACATCACTGAGAATGCAGCCTATCCATTCACTAGAGACCAGTGACATCACTGAGAATGCAGCCTATCCATTCACTAGAGACCAGTGACATCGCTGAGAAGGCAGCCTATCCATTCACTAGAGACCAGTGACATCACTGAGAATGCAGCCTATCCAGTCACTAGAGGCCAGTGACATCACTGAGAATGCAGCCTATCCATTCACTAAAGACCAGTGACATCACTGAGAATGCAGCCTATCCATTCACTAGAGACCAGTGACATCACTGAGGATGCAGCCTATCCATTCACTAGAGACCAGTGACATCACTGAGGATGCAGCCTATCCATTCACTAGAGACCAGTGACATCACTGAGAATGCAGCCTATCCAGTCACTAGAGACCAGTGACATCACTGAGGATGCAGCCTATCCCTTCACTAGAGACCAGTGACATCACTGAGAAGGCAGCCTATCCATTCACTAGAGACCAGTGACATCACTGAGGGTGCAGCCTTTCCATTCACTAGAGACCAGTGACATAACTGAGAATGCAGCCTATCCATTCACTAGAGACCAGTGACATCACTGAGGATGTAACCTGTCCATTCACTAGAGACCAGTGACATTACTGAGAGTGCAGCCTATCAATTCACTAGAGACCAGTGACATCACTGAGGATGCAGCCTATCCATTCACTAGAGACCGGTGACATCACTGAGGATGCAGTCTATCCATTCACTAGAGACCGGTGACAGCACTGAGAATGTAGCCTATCCATTCACTAGAGGCCAGTGACATCACTGAGGATGCACCCTATCCATTCACTAGACACCAGTGACATCACTGAGGGTGCAGCCTATGCATTCACTAGAGACCAGTGACATCACTGAGGGTGCAGCCTATCCATTCACTAGAGACCAGTGACATCACTGAGGGTGCAGCCTATCCATTCACTAGACACCAGTGACATCACTGAGGGTGCAGCCTATGCATTCACTAGAGACCAGTGACATCACTGAGGGTGCAGCCTATGCATTCACTAGAGACCGGTGACAGCACTGAGAATGTAGCCTATCCATTCACTAGAGAGAAGCTGGACAGTCCCAGGAGACTGCATGCTGAAATGGAATGAGAATCGGCCTGCGGTGTACGGGCAGCTGAAAGATCTCTTGCTGATCTGCCCATCATCGCTACATGTATGGGAGCCTTTTGAAGCAGAGGATCAGCAGGACAGCCAGGCAATCTGCATTGTGTAAAAGGAAATAAATATGGCAGCCTACGTATGCCTCTCACTCCATGGGCTTGACTCACAAAGCAGTGCTAATGCATAGGCATTTAGCACACAATGTGACGCGCGCGTTTGCGCACGTAAAGGTTAGCGAGCGGTTACGTGCGCGCTAACTCGCCAATGTGTGCGCATTACCACGTGACAACCTTCGGCTGCGTGCACGCACATGCTAACCTTAAGCGAGCAAACCTTTGCGTGCGTCATATTGCGTGCTATGCATTGGCACTGCTTTGTGAATCAAGCCCCATGTGTGCTTTAAAGAGGAACTCCAGTGAAAATAATGTAATAAAAAAAGTGCTTCATTTTTACAATAATGATGTATAAATGATTTAGTCAGCGTTTGCCCATTGTAATATCTTTCCTCTCCCTGATTTACATTCTGACATTTATCACATGGTGACATTTTTACTGTTGGCAGGTGATGTAGCTGCTGCTTGCTGTTTTGGCAGTTGGAAACAGCCATTTCCCACAATGCAGCAAGGTTTACAGACAGGAAACTGCCAGGAGTACCACGGTCCTCAGAGTTTCTTGTGGGAGGGGTTTCACCACAATATCAGTCATACAGCGCCCCCTGATGGTCTGTTTGTGAAAAGGAATAGATTTCTCATGTAAAAGGGGGTATCAGCTACTGATTGGGATAAAGTTCAATTCTTGGTCGGAGTTTTTCTTTAAGCCTCTTGTGTATATCAGATTGTCATTTGTACCCCCCATTTATTGATAAAGTGTACCAGAGCTGTTCTAAGTAGAACATATTATACATATACATATGGGGCTTCCTCCAGCCCCATATGCACGGATCGCTCCCACACCGCCGTCCTCAGTCTTCTCGCAGCTCCGATACTGGGTCTTCGCACTTCCGTCAGTCGGAGCCAGTCTGACTTAAGTGTGGCGGGCTTTTTGCGTATCTCTCCAGCAGCGCACTTCTCCTGTGTAGACTGGCCCGACTGACGGAAGTGCGCGGACCTGGTTCCCGAAGCTGCAGGGAAAGGAGGACGGCGGCATGGGAGCGATCTGAGCGTATGCAGCTGGAGGAAGCCCCAGGTATGTATAATACGTTTTATTTAGAAAAGCTCTGGTTTCCTTTACGCACTGCAAAATACAGGATCTTCTCAAAAAATTAGCATATTGTGATAAAGTTCATTATTTTCTGTAATGTACTGATAAACATTAGACTTTCATATATTTTAGATTCAAATCCACACAACTGAAGTAGTTCAAGCCTTTTATTGTTTTAATATTGATGATTTTGGCATACAGCTCATGAAAACCCAAATTCCTATCTCAAAAAAATTAGCATATTTCATCCGACCAATAGAAGAAAAGTGTTTTTAAAACAAAAGAAGTCAACCTTCAAATAATTTTGTTCAGTTATGCACTCAATACTTGGTCATGAATCCTTTTGCAGAAATGACTGCTTCAATGCGGCGTGGCATGGAGGCAATCAGCCTGTGGCACTGCTCAGGTGTTATGGAGGCCCAGGATGCTTCGATAGCGACCTTAAGCTCATCCAAGAGTTTTGGGTCTTGCGTCTCTCAACTTTCTCTTCACAATATCCCACAGATTCTCTATGGGGTTCAGGTCAGGAGAGTTGGCAGGCCAATTGAGCACAGTAATACCATGGTCAGTAAACCATTTACCAGTGGTTTTGGCACTGTGAGCAGGTGCCAGGTCGTGCTGAAAAATGAAATCTTCATCTCCATAAATCTTTTCAGCAGATGGAAGCATGAACCCACGTTTGAACAAGAAACAGCGGTAGAAGCGCCTGATCTGGGCTACAGAGAAGCAGCACTGGACTGTTGCTCAGTGGTCCAAAGTACTTTTTTCGGATGAAAGCAACTTTTGCATGTCATTTGGAAATCAAGGTGCCAGAGTCTGGAGGAAGACTGGGGAGAGGGATATGCCAAAATGCCTGAAGTCCAGTGTCAAGTACCCACAGTCAGTGATGGTCTGAGGTGCCATGTCAGCTGCTGGTGTTGGTCCACTGTGTTTTATCAAGGGCAGGGTCAATGCAGCTAGCTATCAGGAGATTTTGGAGCACTTCATGCTTCCATCTGCTGAAAAGCTTTATGGAGATGAAGATTTCATTTTTCAGCACAACCTGGCACCTGCTCACAGTGCCAAAACCACTGGTAAATGGTTTACTGACCATGGTATTACTGTGCTCAATTGGCCTGCCAACTCTCCTGACCTGAACCCCATAGAGAATCTGTGGGATATTGTGAAGAGAAAGTTGAGAGACGCAAGACCCAACACTCTGGATGAGCTTAAGGCCGCTATTGAAGCATCCTGGGCCTCCATAACACCTGAGCAGTGCCACAGGCTGATTGCCTCCATGCTACGCCGCATTGAAGCAGTCATTTCTGCAAAAGGATTCCCGACCAAGTATTGAGTGCATAACTGAACATCATTATTTGAAGGTTGACTTCTTTTGTTTTAAAAACACTTTTCTTCTATTGGTCGGATGAAATATGCTAATTTTTTTGAGATAGGAAATTTGGGTTTTCATGAGCTGTATGCCAAAATCATCAATATTAAAACAATAAAAGGCTTGAACTACTTCAGTTGTGTGTATTTGAATCTAAAATATATGAAAGTCTAATGTTTATCAATACATTACAGAAAATAATGAACTTTATCACAATATGCTAATTTTTTGAGAAGATCCTGTATGTCGACAGTTTATAGATTAAAGATCCATAAAAGGTTAATAAGAAAATTAAACTATTTGCTAGTCCACCTGAGAAGTGAGTCTTTCCTGCTTGCAGGGCTGGCGTCATCGCTGTTCCTGGTACAGAGTCTGAGGAAGCAGCGTTGAGTTATTCACCTGGTCTCAGGAAGATGATATACTCAGTACTTTTTCTCCAACACCCCCAAATAAAAGGGCAGAATAATCAAAGGGCGGCTCTCGTGTTTCCAGGAACTCTCTGAGGAATACAGAACAAGGAACCAGGAATCTGGGGACAGGTCAGTGATCAAACAGCGTTGTGACAGGTGACATCACACGAGAAGAGCAGCCGGCCCGGCGGCGTCCAGACTGCCAGTGACGAGAGAGTCTGAGCTCTGCCCCTGCTGGCCACAACCGGGAGCATGTCTGGAGAGAGCCACTGGCAGGAAATCGCCAGGCCCGTGACACATGAGTGATCAGAGACCGGCAGATTATTGTAATCTCTCTGGAAGAATGGAGGTCATTGATCTTTCAACGAGGGGTCATGTGACCTCAGAAAACACAGTTTATGAGTAAAGAGGCTGTCTAAACTCTGTAGAAAGCTTCTGTATGTAACACAATGTCACTGGAGGCACAGTACAGCGTGTGTAGGATATATATATACACACACCTTCCATTGTAATGTGAATTCACTTCGACTCTCCGTGACCACATTTACATTTGCATGCCAGAAGTGTGTCAATAACGGCTTCTCTCAGCTGTTGCATAGGCATGTTCATAGTGTCACATGTGCTGTGTACCCATCTTAGCCTCTGCCATTCTCTTCTTCGTTTACCCTCAATTTTTCCAAGCATTAAGGATTTCTCCAAAGAATACAGTCTACTCATTATGTGACCAAAGTATTTGAGTTTTAGTAGTAGTATCAGCCCTTCTAGTGAACCCTCTGGGCTTATTCCTGTACGCAGTGTCTGGTCAGATCTTCTGGCAGTCCGGGGAACTCTCAGTAGCTTTCACACTCACCATTCCAAAGCATCAATTTATCTACACATGGCCTTATTTATAGTCCAACTGTCACAGCCGTATGTTACTACTGGGAAGACCATGGCTCTAACCATTCTGAATTTTGTTGGTAAAGTAACATCTCGGTGGGTTAGCAACGTCTCCACATTTGCCATAGCTTTCCTCCCTAACAACAAACATCTCTTAGGCATGGATCAGAAGAATGTCTAAACTAGCTGCCCGGCGTCTTGTCCAAAAGCTGGTCTACATGCGTACAGAAAACTGGCCATGTGATGACTACAGTCACCATCTGTGGCAAGGTCTACTTGTTCCTGATCTATTTGCAGTTGGGTCTTGGGAGGAGAATACATAACTATATCTATCTACAAATAGATGGTGAATTCCTGATCACCTGGTATCTAATCACTTACCTGGTTATTATGGATTATAATCGAGATGCTAATAGTTCTGATTTGACACAACCATTATGCTAATTTTAAGCAAATTTCTGCTGCTCGGAAACAGAGCTACTGGTGCCCATAAACTTACTCGATTTCCCGCCGATAGACAGCAGATTTGATCACTGATCGAATCTGCTGTGAAATCGATACGCAAATGCTGACCAATTGACCGATTTCCGTCTGAAATCGATCTATCCTGTCGATCTGTCTGCGCGGAAAATTTCACTTGATTGCCGGCGGGTCGGGAGTGCGTCGATAGCGGCGTTCAAATGTCCGACGACCGACGCTAGCGGCAATACATTACCTGCTCCGGCCGGGGCGTGTCCCCGCTGCTCCTTCTCCACGCTGGGTTCCGGCTGGCTTCACTTACTTCCTGTCGGGGGAGTTTAAACAGTAGAGCGCCCTCTACTGTTTAAACTTCCCCTGACAGGAAGTAAAGTGAAGCTGGAGCCCAGAGCGGAGAAGAGACAGCTGAGACCGGGGACTCGCACTGGCCGGATCAGGTAATGTATGCAGGGGGCGGCGGCAGCTCCACAGATTGTGAATCGGTTTCATAGTGAAATCGACTCAAAATCGGTTTGCAGTGTGGGCAGCCAATAGATCCCTCTTTGATCAGATTTGATCACAGAGGGATCTATCTGCTGGTCGATCTGGTGGCAATCGACTAGTGTATGGCTGCCTTTAAGGTGGTCACAAACCATAACATTTTTTTACATTGCTTTTCAATTCAAGATTTCCAATCAATTTTTCTAATCTATTCTTGATTGTAACATTTAAAAAAATCTGACCAATGTACTACACACACATGTGATCAATTCTACCCCAATTATAAATGAAAAAAAAAAAAAAAGAATTAAAAAAACTGTGAAAAAAATTGCTTATAGCAACATTACGAAATTGTCAACCTACCACACACCATAAAAACGTAAAAAAAAATTGATCAGAAATTTCCGCCACTCCCGATCAAGAAAATGTTAAAACATTGGGTAATCCAATTGGAATTTTCACTTGAATAAAAAAAAAAAAAATGGATTCCTTTTATAGCCTTGTGTATGGCCACCTTCAGTCCATGTCGCACGAATCACGATAAGATGTGTATGAATGTGGAAGTGTGAGAACGTCATGGAACATATGAACAGTTACACGCATGTGCCATGCTGCGGAGGATCAGTGACATCATACAAGGTGGGACACAGGAAGTACTTACGCAGCCGCCAGCCAGGATCTCCGCCGCGAGTGGGATGGAGCCATCTTTTATCGTGAATTTATCACGTACGAAATCATTCATCTGAAACACAAAGACGAGTATCACGTTAGGTCTGCAGGAGGAGAGGCAGACACGTGCACACAAAGCAACTCACGTCACAGACAGGAAATGGGCGAATCATAGAAATGACCCCGGTCCAAAATCCCGCACAGTGACGCAAACCTGCAAAAGCATTCCGCATGTCTTACGATTGCATCACGTCTGGCTGCAGTGTATTTTATACATGTATGGGGGTGATACTCAGATGTAAGCCAAGCCCCGCCCCTTCCTGGCACACCACGTTCCCATTGGACAAGCGTCACAGCTCCTGTTCTAACTATTCAGAAAGAAGGCCCATACCCTTCGATTCAGAAACCGTACTTTATTGTCCCATCACCAAATATGACATCATCTGACCGTATGTAGCCAGTGATTGTTTTGTGGCCTGACAGGGTCCCCTTCGTCAAGAAACAGCACAGATACAACATAGTACAGCAGTGTATCAGATCTGTTCCTTGATGAAGGGACCCTGTGCAGCCACAAAACAATCGCTGGCCACATACAAAAAATTGTAGAATTGTCCAAGTGATTACATACAAAAGTTGTATGTAATCACTTGGACGAGGGTAATATATCCGTCTTACCACAAATTGAAGTTTTAATATGCTAAATTCCTCTTCTTCAGACGTATAGCACAGCCCCTTGGGGCTGCAGTAACAGAAATGAGCACCTGTCACTGCAGCCACCAGACACTCTACTGAGAGCAACTCTGAAGCAAAAAAAAAACAACTTATGATATGATGAATTGTACGTGTAGTATGGCTAACGAACAAAACATTAGTAGCAAATAAAAGAATCTCTTATTTATATTTCCAGTTATATGGCTTTTTTTTTTTTTTTTTTTTTTTTATAACATTGCATCATTCTGTCACAGTTTCAATTTTAAAACCACACTGTCTTATGCTGGGCATACACGGTGAGTTTCTGCACCGGAATAAAGCCGCTGGCTCGATTCTGGCTTCTGGCTAGTCCCCGCAGGCACTTATCTTCCGCTCGTTTTCTTCCATTGTCCGCCCACGGGGATAGATAACGGAATCGATCCGGCGCGGTGATCGGACACGTCAGAAATTATCAATCGAGCTGATTGATAAGAAAAAACCTCACAGTGTATGGCCAGCATTAATGTGAACCAGAGACGAAGCACCCTCATGTATTTTACCATATATATCAGTGGGAACATTAGAGAAAACACCCACCCTGCTCTCTGTTTCATTCTTCAATGCTCAGCCTGCTTGTTATCATCCCTGATAGGAATCCCAGACTGAGCATTCAGTCTGGCTTTGCTCAGGAATCATTATAGCTCAGTCTGTCTTCTCTGATGTCTTTTCAAGCCCAAGCCTGCCCCCTTGTGGCTCTGCTCAGGAATCATTATAGCTGAGTCATTATAGCAAAGCCAGACTGAATGCTCAGTCGGGGATTTTATCTGAGCTGATAAGAAGCAATCTGAACAGTAAATAATGAAACAGAGCAGGGTAGGTGTTTTCTCTAATGTTCCCACTGATATATATTGTAAAATACATGAGGATGCTTCATCTCTGGTTCCCTTTAAGATATAAAATAAAGCAGAAATAATGACCATTTGAACTTTCCTGCAGTAAAATATGATCTCAAGCTGTCCCTCGCCGTTTCATGGCTGTTTAAAGAGACTCTGAAGCGAGAATAAATTTCGCTTTAGAGCTCATAGTTAGCAGGGGCACGTGTGCCCCTGCTAAACCGCCGCTATAGCGCCGCTAAACGGGGGTCCCTTCACCCCCAAACCCCCCACTGCGACACTTGGTCGCAGACTTGGTCGCTCCTGGAGGCAGGGCTAACTGCCGCAGCCCTGCCTCCAGTCGCTTCTATCAGCGGCACATCGCCGCCTCTCCCCCGCCCCTCGCGGGGGAGAGGTGGAGAAACGCGCTGACAGACGCACGTGGGGCAGGGCTGCGGCGGTTAGCCCTGCCCCAACCAGGAAGCGCTCCCCCGCTGCACCGAGGGGATTTGGGGGATCAGGGACCCCCGTTAAGCCGTGTTTTAGCAGGGGCACACGTGCCCCTGCTATCTATGAGGTCTGAAGCGAGATTTATTCTCGCTTCAGACTCTCTTTAAGTGCTTCAGAAAACATGACTGTATTCCACCCAAGTTGGGTCGGAGAGCTCAGAGATGTTTTTTTCATAGATAACTGAAGTTTTTAAACTCTTCCTGTACTGGAAACAATAGGAGACTGTGCTCTTTGCTGCTAATGTTTTATTTCTTAGCTGTGCTACACATACAATTCATTATATCATAAGTTTATTTTCACTTCAGGTTTGCTTGAAGTGTGCAGGTCTCACGGAAAGGGTTGTCCTTGCTGGTGTCAAATGTATTTTCTTAACTGGTTCGGGACCGCTGTAAGTTAAACCGACGCTTTACTTGTGGCTGCCTTAGCCTGATGCAGCGTAGTTTGAATGCTGGCGGCTCCCGTGCATGGGCCATGGTCGTGTGTCTCTGCCAGCACAGGACTCGGCTGTCTAAAAACAGCTGAGCTCCGTGTACCTGGGTCAGGACCTGTTTTCATTGGATCTTGACCCGCTGAATATCTGTGAGCCAATCACAGTGATTGAGAAGTAGCGATTTAAAAGAAAAAGACTCCGGTCCTTAAAGGGGCTACAGCTGGAAGCCCCAAAGTAGTTAAAGGGAATGAAACCAGTCGGCGACTTTTTCTCAGCAGAATGGAGCTGCTGACTTTAGGAAAATGTCGCCCTGTGTAATACAATGTAACTATGGAAAGATGGATATCATTTTAAAGCTCCCTTTCTCCTCTTTCTGACGACACCTAAATCGTCGCACTACGCCTTTTAGTTTTCTCTATTTTCGCGATTGAAGTCACGGCAATTTCGATTGCGAAAATAGAGAAAACTAAAAGGTGTAGGGCGGTGGTTTATACATCATTGGAAAGAGGAGAAAGAGAGCTTTAAAATGATATGCATCTTTCCATAGTTTCTGCACTGCTCGGAGTCCCTTTAAACCCCCCCCCCCCCCCCCCCCAAAAAAAATGGCTGTCAATTAACATCAGGAGGTTCCAGACAGCAGTCGTGCAGCCCACATTGTGTCCAAAGTCCAACAGCACAACTGGGACATGACAGTTTTAAGCCCAGACACCTCCAAAAAATTACGCAGCAATTGTGTTTTGGGTTAATTATAGGTGGTATCAGCACAGTAGCAGTGGCCTGTGGCACCCTGGCGGTGTGAGCAGCACAGGCAGCAGGAGCAGGGCAATGCAGCAGTAACGTCTGCCAGGAGCATGTCGGACGTGGCACTTGGCAGTGGCACTTGTCACGTGGTGTCACGTTCCACTTGCCACGTGCCGAGTAACAGACAGCAGAGGAGAAGACATTAGTGCACACTAACTGTCACACTGGCACTGCTCAGCAGCACAGCAGTTCTGCAGTAAGCGAAAAAAGTAGTACTACTACTCTAACAACTAATTAGCACTGACTGCAGTACTACAGTACTAACTACACAGTAACACAGTAATCCTATTCCCTAACCTAACCTATACTGTAGCTAAGGCTAATAGCAGGCCAGCAGCTGGCCTGTGCACAGCACACACACAGACACATAGCAGCTGCTGCAAGCTAATAGACAATACAACAATAGTGTAGTGATAGTGAAGGTGTTAATCACTGAACAGCTTTAGGTTTATCACTGTATACAGCACTTGCTAGGCCAGCAGCACTGGAGCATGTCTCTCAGTGAGTATTCACAAAGCAAGGGCGATATTTCTCATCATGGCAGCCCCCTCATTATACAGGGGGCCTGGCCACTGTTTCTTTCTGTGATTGGGTGCTGGGGCATAGTCTGGGAGACCTCTGATTGGCTCAATGAGATCATGGACGTCATCTTCTTAGTTACAGTATCTCAAGATTCGGATATCCGCGGATATCCGGATTGCCTGACAACTATCCGCGGAGTGCTATCCGGATTTGAGCCCAGGTATACGGAATCCGAATCCGGTCGGATAGCTGAAAAAGTTCGGATTATCTGGGTAACTCGGATATCCAAAATCTTGCTGAGCACCACTGTGTACACACACCTACTGTATACACACACTGTACATACACCCACACCTACTGTATACACACACTGTACATACACCCACACCTACTGTATACACACACTGTACATACACCCACACCTACTGTATACACACACTGTACATACACCCACACCTACTGTATACACACACTGTACATACACCCGGTGTGGGTGTATGTACAGTGTGTGTATACTCACACTGTACATACACATACACACACACCTACTATATACACACTGTACATACACACACTGTATACAAACACTGTGCATACACATTGTATACACACACACTGTATACACACACGTACAGTATACACACTGTACATACACCCACACAGAACTTTAATGGCTTCAAGGGGAACTGAAGAGAGGTATATGGAGGCTGCCATGTTTATTTCCTTTGAAGCAATACCAGTTGCCTGGCAGCCCTGCTGATTCTCTGCCTCTAATACTATTAGCCATAGCCCCTGAACAAGCATGCAGCAGATCAGGTGTTTCAGACATTAATGTCAGATCTGACAAGACTAGCTGCATGCTTGTTTCTGGTGTTATTCAGATACTACTGCAGAGAAATAGACCAGCAGGGCTGCCAGGCAACTGGTATTGATTAAAAGGAAATAAATATGGCAGCCTCCGTATACCTCTTACTTCAGTTCCCCTTTCAGTCTTTTGGTCCTTCAGTAACCGTGATGTCTGCACAATTTGTACTTACAGTTAGTTTAATGGCTTTCTCTGGAGCGACTCCCAGCAGCTGGGGCAGCAGACCTATGACACAAAATATACATCGGGTCAAATACTAAGCTGTATAATGCAACAGTGCCCTATAGGAAACCTGCAGGGAGAGGAATGTGGAGGCTACCATCTTTATTTCCTTAAAAACGCCAACCAATTCCTGCCAGACTTTCCGTATTGCTTGGACGGGTGTGAGGTGCCCCTGGCAGCTTCCGTATCCCTCTCACATCAGCTAGTCTTTAATAACAAAAGGCAAGTACCCTATCCAGGGTTGTGGACTGAGCAATTTTGGCTACCTGGAGTCGGCGGTTTCAATAAACTGAGGAGTCAGATGAGTTTTGTACTAACTCCACAGCCCTGACCGTATCCATCACTGTTGTAAGGCGCCATTGTGCCAGCACAGAGCCAATACCGTCCGTCAGACTTCAATCTCGCAGAGTAGTGGATTTTTATACATAAGCAATGCAGGAAGAGTTTCTGACCACCTTCGGCATGGTGACCTCAGGGACCTCACTGAACCGCTTACAGGCTGAGCCAAATGAAACATTTCCATATACTTGGGCCAGCTTTCCGGGCAGGAACTAAGTCAAACATCCAGTGCCCACTCAGCCTTAACTGCTGCGCTCTTCTGCCTGGCACAGGATCTCTCCTCAGACTGCTGCGCTCTGCTGCCTGGCACAGGATCTCTCCTCAGACTGAACTGCTGCGCTCTGCTGCATGGCACAGGATCTGTTCTCAGACTGAACTGCTGCGCTCTGCTGCCTGGCACAGGATCTATCCTCAGACTGAACTGCTGCGATCTGCTGCCTGGCACAGGATCTCTCCTCAGACTGAACTGCTGCGCTCTGCTGCCTGGCACAGGATCTCTCCTCACACTGCTGCACTCTGCTGCCTGGCACAGGATCTCTCCTCACACTGCTGCCTGGCACAGGATTTCTCCTCAGACTGCTGCGCTCAGCTGCCTGGCACAGGATCTCTCCTCAGACTGCTGCACTCTGCTGCCTGGCACAGGATCTCTCCTCAGAATGAACTGCTGCGCTCTGCTGCCTGGCACAGGATCTCTCCTCAGACTGCTGCGCTCAGCTGCCTGGCACAGGATCTCTCCTCAGAATGAACTGCTGCGCTCTGCTGCCTGGCACAGGATCTCTCCTCAGACTGAACTGCTGCGCTTAGCTGCCTGACACAGGATCTCTCCTCAGACTGCTGCACTCTGCTGCCTGGCACAGGATCTCTCCTCAGACTGCTGCACTCTGCTGCCTGGCACAGGATCTCTCCTCACACTGCTGCACTCTGCTGCCTGGCACAGGATCTCCCCTCAGACTGCTGCGCTCTGCTGCCTGGCACAGGATCTCCCCTCAGACTGCTGCGCTCTGCTGCCTGGCACAGGATCTCTCCTCACACTGCTGCGCTCTGCTGCCTGGCACAGGATCTCTCCTCACACTGCTGCGCTCTGCTGCCTGGCACAGGATCTCTCCTCAGACTGCTGCGCTCTGCTGCCTGGCACAGGATCTCTCCTCAGACTGCTGCGCTCTGCTGCCTGGCACAGGATCTCTCCTCACACTGCTGCGCTCTGCTGCCTGGCACAGGATCTCTCCTCAGACTGCTGCACTCTGCTGCCTGGCACAGGATCTCTCCTCAGACTGCTGCACTCTGCTGCCTGGCACAGGATCTCTCCTCAGACTGCTGCACTCTGCTGCCTGGCACAGGATCTCTCCTCAGACTGAACTGCTGCACTCTGCTGCCTGGCACAGGATCTCTGCTCAGACTGCTGCACTCTACTGGCTTGCACAGGATCTCTCCTCAGACTGCTGCGCTCTGCTGCCTGGCACAGGATCTCTCCTCAGACTGCTGCACTCTGCTGCCCGGCACAGGATCTCTCCTCAGACTGAACTGCTGCACTCTGCTGCCTGGCACAGGATCTCTCCTCAGACTGCTGCACTCTGCTGCCTGGCACAGGATCTCTCCTCACACTGCTGCACTCTGCTGCCTGGCACAGGATATCTCCTCACACTGCTGCACTCTGCTGCCTGGCACAGGATGTCTCCTCATCCCCATCACATGCAGCCCCATGAATCACTGTGCTCTCTATACTCCTACAGTCTATTCCACGCCCGCCACTCCTGTCTATTCCACGCCCGCCACTCCTACTGTCTATTCCACGCCCTCCAGTCCTACTGTCTACTCCACGCCCGCCACTCCTACAGTCTAATTTACAACTGCCACTCCTACTGTCTATTCCACGCCCGCCACTCCTACTGTCTATTCCACGCCCGCAACTCCTACTGTCTATTCCACGTCCGCCACTCCTACTGTCTATTCCACGTCCGCCACTCCTAATGTCTATTCCACGCCCGCCACTCCTACAGTCTATTCCACGCCCGCCACTCCTACTGTCTATTCCACGCCCGCCACTCCTAATGTCTATTCCACGCCTGACACTCCTACTGTCTATTCCACGCCCGCCACTCCTACAGTCTATTCCACGCCCGCCACTCCTACAGTCTATTCCACGCCCGCCACTCCTAATGTCTATTCCACGCCCACCACTCCTAGTCTATTCCACGCCCGCCACTCCTACAGTCTATTCCACGCCCGCCACTCCTACAGTCTATTCCACGCCCGCCACTCCTACAGTCTATTCCACGCCCGCCACTCCTACTGTCTATTCCACGCCCGCCACTCCTACTGTCTATTCCACGCCCGCCACTCCTACAGTCTATTCCACGCCCACCACTCCTACAGTCTATTCCACGCCCGCCACTCCTACAGTCTATTCCACGCCCGCCACTCCTACAGTCTATTCCACGCCCGCCACTCCTACAGTCTATTCCACGCCCGCCACTCCTACAGTCTATTCCATGCCCACCACTCCTACTGTCTATTCCACGCCTGCCACTCCTACTGTCTATTCCACGCCCGCCACTCCTACTGTCTATTCCACGCCCACCACTCCTACTGTCTATTCCACGCCCGCCACTCCTACAGTCTATTCCACGCCCACCACTCCTAGTCTATTCCACGCCCACCACTCCTACAGTCTATTCCACGCCCGCCACTCCTACAGTCTATTCCACGCCCGCCACTCCTACAGTCTATTCCACGCCCGCCACTCCTACTGTCTATTCCACGCCCACCACTCCTACTGTCTATTCCACGCCCGCCACTCCTACAGTCTATTCCACGCCCACCAC